>NC_041351.1:2560177-2562935 GCF_004354835.1 Perca flavescens
TACGGACCCTGAACCCCCCCCCTCGCTTCTCCCTCTCTCTCTCCCTCTCTCTCTCTCTCTCTCTCTCTCTCTCTCTCCCTCTCTCTCTCTGAACCGTAAGGATCCTGTTATACAACGTGAGCATTGTTTCTTGCTGCTCTGTGTTGTGGCTCTTTGCCAGTTTAGGCTCAGTATCAAACAAACTGCTGGTTCTACATATGCTCTCTCTCTCTCTCTCTCTCTCTCTCATTCTGTCTCTCTCTCTCTCTCTCATTCTGTCTCTCTCTCTCTCTCATTCTGTCTCTCTCTCTCTCTCTCATTCTGTCTCTCTCTCTCTCTCTCATTCTGTCTCTCTCTCTCTCATTCTGTCTCTCTCTCTCTCTCTCATTCTGTCTCTCTCTCTCTCTCTCTCTCTCTTTCATTCTGTCTCTCTCTCTCTCTCTCTCTCTCTCTCTCTTTCATTCTGTCTCTCTCTCTCTCTCTCTCTCTCATTCTGTCTCTCTCTCTCTCTCTCATTCTGTATCTCTCTCTCTCTCTCTCTCTTTCATTCTGTATCTCTCTCTCTCTCTCTCTCATTCTGTATCTTTCTCTCTCTCTCTCTCTCTTTCATTCTGTCTCTCTCTCTCTCTCTCTCTCTCATTCTGTCTCTCTCTCTCTCTCTCATTCTGTCTCTCTCTCTCTCTCTCTCATTCTGTATCTCTCTCTCTCTCTCTCTTTCATTCTGTATCTCTCTCTCTCTCTCTTTCATTCTGTATCTCTCTCTCTCTCTTTCTCTCTCTGTCTCTTTCATTCTGTATCTCTCTCTCTCTGTCTCTTTCATTCTGTATCTCTCTCTCTCTCTCTCTCTCTCTCTCTCTCTCTTTCATTCTGTATCTCTCTCTCTCTCTCTCTCATTCTGTATCTCTCTCTCTCTCTGTCTCTCTCTCTCTCATTCTGTATCTCTCTCTCTCTGTCTCTCTCTCATTCTGTATCTCTCTCTCTCTCTCTCTCATTCTGTATCTCTCTCTCTCTCTCTCTCTCATTCTCATTCTGTCTCTCTCTCTCTCTCTCATTCTGTCTCTCTCTCTCTCTCATTCTGTATCTCTCTCTCTCTCTCTCATTCTGTCTCTCTCTCTCTCTCTCTCTCTCTCTTTCATTCTGTATCTCTCTCTCTCTCTCTCTCTCATTCTGTATCTCTCTGTCTCTCTTTCTCTCTCGGTCTCTCTCTCTCGGTCTCTGTACTTACAAAGAAGAACTACATTTACATGCACACTAATATTCCACCTTGAAATATAACCGTTTCTCTTTAAGTGTCCATCTGTTCTCCCTTTTAAAGATGTCTCTAACCCACCATGTGTGTCTCGTCGTGACTCTGAACTGTGTCTAGTTTAACTCCCGATGTTCGGATCAGAACCAGCGATGGACGACACTACAGAAGTCCACCTTAGTGGTTAGACGTTCTCTTCACGTTGGAGAACCCAGAGCTGGGAGGCTTTTCAGACGTTTTGGCAGCCTCGGCTTCAGCTTCAGCAGCTTCTCTAATTCAAAAGGAGTAACTAAGTACATTTACTCAAGTACTTAAGACAAGGCCATTGAGACATAAAGGCAATTCAAAGTGCTTTATATAGTACAGGCCAAAAGTTTGGACACACCTTCTCATTCAATGTGTTTCCTTTTTATTTTCATGACTATTTACATTGTAGATTCTCACTGAAGGCATCAAAACTATGAATGAACACATATGGAATTATGTACTTAACAAAAAAGTGTGAAATAACTGAAAACATGTCTTATATTTTAGATTCTTCAAAGTAGCCACCCTTTGCTTTTTTATTAATAAGGGAAATAATTCCACTAATGAACCCTGACAAAGCACACCTGTGAAGGTAAAACCATTTCAGGTGACTACCTCATGAAGCTCATTGAGAGAACACCAAGGGTTTGCAGAGTTATCAGAAAAAGCAAAGGGTGGCTACTTTGAGGAATCTAAAATATAAGACATGTTTTCAGTTATTTCACACTTTTTTGTTAAGTACATAATTCCATATGTGTTCATTCATAGTTTTGATGCCTTCAGTGAGAATCTACAATGTAAATAGTCATGAAAATAAAAAGGAAACTCATTGAACGAGAAGGTGTGTCCAAACTTTTGGCCTGTACTGTTTAAGCATATACGTACACAAAGCAACTAAAACAGGAAATAATAGACAGGTCATAAGACAAAAAGTAGGGCGCCTGGGTAGCTCACATGGTAGAGCGTGCGCCCATATATAGAGGTCTGCTCCTTGTCTAAGCTTTCCTATAAATAAAGGCCAAAATGCACCCCAAAAAAACAGTAGACTTTAGAAGAATCTATGTATTAATGATCGTCTGTTAATGACCTCCAGGAAAGGAATGATAAAGTTTTAACTACTACTACTGCTGCTCTAAGAACGCTTCAAATAGCTTCAGAGATGTCGAAAAAGCATTAAATAACTTGTCCAGTTAAAAGCCAAAAAAGTGTGTGTGTGTGTGTGTGTGTGTGTGTGTGTGTGTGTGTGTGTGTGTGTGTGTGTGTGTGTGTGTGTGTGTGTGTAGGAATGATCATCTCTAAATGATAGGCATAGAAAACAAGTGTCAGAAGGGGAAAGAAAGTGTCAAAAAGCTCCAAAAAAAAGGGTCAAACAAAAATAGAAAGGGTTCAAAGACAAGTTCATTTTCAAAAATTGAAAATTAACGTTTTAGTCACTTTTTATTTGGTACTAAAAACACCCAAAATTCAATGAAAGTGATGATTTATTGTACCTGTGAAGAATGTTGT
>NC_041351.1:2563435-2583435 GCF_004354835.1 Perca flavescens
ATAGTATGTACAAAAAAAGTCATAGTATAGTATGTACTAAAAAGTCATAGTAGAGTATGTACTAAAAAGTCATAGTATGTCGAAAAAAGTCATAGTACAGTATGTACAAAAAGTCATAGTATAGAATGTCAAAAAAAGTCATAAAAAAGTCATAGTATAGTAGGTCGAAAAAAGTCATAGTATAGTATGTCGAAGAAAAGTCACAGTATAGTATGTACAAAAAAGTATAGTATGTCGAAAAAAGTCATGAAAAATTCATAGTATAGTATGTAGAAAAAATTCATAGTATGTATGTCGAAAAAAGTCATAGGATAGCATGCACAAAAAAGTCATAGTATAGTATGTCAAAAAAAGTCATAAAGTCATAGTATAGTACGAACAAAAAAGTCATAGTATAGTATGTCGAAAAAAAGTCCTAAAAAAGTCATACTATAGTATGTACAAAAAAGTCATAGTATAGTATGTCGAAAAAAGTCATAGTATAGTATGCACAAAAAAGTCATAGTATAGTATGTCAAAAAAAGTCATAAAGTCATAGTATAGTATGTACAAAAAAGTCATAGTATAGTATGTCGAAAAAAGTCCTAAAAAAGTCATTGTATAGTATGTACAAAAAAGTCATAAAAAAGTCATAGCATAGCATGTCGAAAAAGGTCATAAAAAAGTCATAGTATAGTATGTCGAAATAATTCAGAAAAGTCATAGTATAGTATGTACAAAAAAGTCATAGTATATACGTCAAAAAAGTCATAGCATAGTATGTTGAAAAAAGTCATAAAAAAGTCATAGTATAGTATGTCGAAATAATTCAGAAAAGTCATAGTATAGTATGTACAAAAGAGTCATAGTATATATGTCAAAAATGTCATAGTATAGTATGTACAAAAGAGTCATAAAAAAGTCATAGTATAGTATGTACAAAAAATTCATAGTATATATGTCAAAAAAAGTCATAGGATAGCATGTCCAAAAAGTCATAGTATAGCATGTCAAAAAAAGTCATAAAAAAGTCATAGTATAGTATGTCGAAGAAAAGTCATACTATAGTATGTCGAAAAAAGTCATGAAAAATTCATAGTATAGTATGTACAAAAAAAGTCATAGTATATGTCGAAAAAAAGTCATAGTATAGTATGTACAAAAAGGTCATAGTATAGTATGTCGAAAAAAGTCATAGTATTGTATGTACAAAATAGTCATAGTATAGTATGTCAAAAAAAAGTCATAGTATAGTATGTACAAAAAAGTATAGTATGTCGAAAAAGTCCTAAAAAAGTCATAGTATTATATGTACAAAAAAGTCCTAAAAAAGTCATAGTATAGTATGTACAAAAAAATCATAGTATAGTATGTCGAAAAAAGTCATAAAAAAGTCATAGTATAGTATGTTGAAAAAAGTCATAGTATAGTATGTTGAAAAAAGTCATAGTATAGTATGTCGAAAAAAGTCATAGTATAGCATGCCGAAAAAAGTCATAGTATAGCATGTCAAAAAAAGTCATAAAAAAGTCATAGTATAGTATGTCGAAAAAAACTCATAAAAAAGTCATAGTATAGTAGGTCGAAGAAAAGTCATAGTATAGTATGTCGACAAGTCATAACAAATTCATAGTATAGTATTTATAAAAAAGTCATAGTATAGTATGTCGAAAAAAGTCATAGTATAGTATGCACAAAAAAGTCATAGTATAGTATGTCAAAAAAATTCATAAAGTCATAGTATAGTATGTACAAAAAAGTCATAGTTTAGTATGTACAAAAAAGTCCTAAAAAAGTCATAGTATAGTATGTACAAAAAAGTCATAAAAAAGTCATAGTATAGTATGTACAAAAAAGTCATAGTATAGTATGTCGAAAAAAGTCATAGGATAGCATGTCGAAAAAGTCATAGTATAGCATGTCAAAAAAAGTCAAAAAAGTCATAGTATAGTAGGTCGAAAAAAGTCATAGTATAGTATGTCGAAGAAAAGTCATAGTATAGTATGTACAAAAAAGTATAGTATGTCGAAAAAAGTCATGAAAAATTCATAGTATAGTATGTACAAAAAAAGTCATAGTATAGTATGTCAAAAAAAGTCATAGTATATGTCAAAAAAAGTCATAGTATAGTATGTACAAAAAAGTCATAGTATAGTATGTACAAAAATGTCAGAAAAAAGTCATAGTATAGTATGTACAGAAAAGTCACAGTATAGTATGTCATAAAAAAGTCATAGTATAATATGTACAAAAAAGTCCCAAAAAAGTCATAGTATAGTATGTCGAAAAAAGTCCTAAAAAAGTCCGAAAAAAGTTATAGTATATTATGTCGAAAAAAGTCATAAAAAAGTCATAGTATAGTATGTACAAAAAGTCATAGTTTAGTATGTATAAAAAAAGTCAGTATAGTATGTACTAAAAAGTCATAGTATGGACAAAAAAGTCATAGCATAGTATGTCGAAAAAAGTCATAGTACAATATGTACAAAAAGTCATAGTATAGTATGTACAAAAAAGTCATAGTATATACGTCAAAAAAGTCATAGCATAGTATGTTGAAAAAAGTCATAAAAAAGTCATAGTATAGTATGTCGAAATAATTCAGAAATGTCATAGTATAGTATGTACAAAAGAGTCATAGTATATATGTCAAAAATGTCATAGTATAGTATGTACAAAAGAGTCATAAAAAAGTCATATTATAGTATGTACAAAAAATTCATAGTATATATGTCGAAAAAAGTCATATGATAGCATGTCGAAAAAGTCATAGTATAGCATGTCAAAAAAAGTCAAAAAAGTCATAGTATAGTAGGTCGAAAAAAGTCATAGTATAGTAGGTCGAAAAAAGTCATAGTATAGTATGTCGAAGAAAAGTCATAGTATAGTATGTACAAAAAAGTATAGTATGTCGAAAAAAGTCATGAAAAATTCATAGTATAGTATGTACAAAAAAAGTCATAGTATATGTCAAAAAAAGTCATAGTATAGTATGTACAAAAAAGTCATAGTATAGTATGTACAAAAAAGTCAGAAAAAAGTCATAGTATAGTATGTACAAAAAAGTCATAGTATAGTATGTCATAAAAATGTCATAGTATAATATGTACAAAAAAGTCCCAAAAAAGTCATAGTATAGTATGTCGAAAAAAGTCCTAAAAAAGTTATAGTATATTATGTCGAAAAAAGTCAAAAAAGTCATAGTATAGTATGTCGAAAAAAGTCATAAAAAAGTCATAGTATAGTATGTACAAAAAGTCATAGTATAGTATGTATAAAAAAAGTCAATATAGTATGTACTAAAAAGTCATAGTATAGTATGGACAAAAAAGTCATAGCATAGTATGTCGAAAAAAGTCATAGTACAATATGTACAAAAAGTCATAGTATAGTATGTACAAAAAAGTCATAGTATAGCATGTCGAAAAAAGTCATAGTATGTCGAAAAAAGTCATAGTATAGTATGTCAAAAAAAGTCATAGTATAGCATGCCGAAAAAAGTCATAGTATAGCATGTCAAAAAAACTCATAAAAAAGTGATAGTATAGTATGTCGAAAAAAACTCATAAAAAAGTCATACTATAGTAGGTCGAAGAAAAGTCATAGTATAGTATGTCGACAAGTCATAAAAAATTCATAGTATAGTATGTACAAAAAAGTCATAGTATAGTATGTCGAAAAAAGTCATAAAAAGTCATAGTATAGTATGTCGAAATAATTCAGAAAAGTCATAGTATAGTATGTACAAAAAAGTCATAGTATATATATCAAAAAAGTCATAGTATAGTATGTACAAAAGAGTCATAAAAAAGTCATAGTATAGTAAGTACAAAAAAGTCACAGTATATATGTCGAAAAAAGTCATAGTATAGTAAGTACAAAAAAGTCATAGAAAATTCATAGTATAGTATGTCGAAATAATTCAGAAAAGTCATAGTATAGTATGTACAAAAAAGTCATAGTATATTATGTTGAAGAAAGTCACAAAAAGTCAAATGTTTGACACCCTGTTAGGAAAATTATGATACATAGTTTCCCTCTTATTATTTATTCTTCCCGAGAGAGAGTTTTTCCTCGCCACTGTCACACTGAATGCTTGCTCTTGGGGGGAATTACTGGAATATTTGGGTGTTTGTATATTATAGAGTGTGGTCTAGATCAGGGATCTCCAACAGTGGGTCCAGGACCCCAAGGGGGTCCTCAGAGTCACTGCAGGGGGGCCTCCAAGTTATTGTTAATTGTTGAAAGTTTTTTTCAAAAATTAAAAAGTCTTAACATGATTCCAACATATTATTAGCAACTATAAATCCCCACTGATGATAGGCTTAATGGACAATAGGTAATGTAGTTACTAAGGTAGCCATCCACAGATACAGTTCATCCCAAAGGATTGACTGTATGTTTAACATTAAAACATGATTTACAAAATCATGCCAACAATTATTAGGCTATTTATATAGCTTAGTATTCTATGCAGAAAAAGGTTTCTATAAATGCTTTAGGCTGCCCTAAAAGTTATTGTAGGACCAGATTAATATGCAACTTCCATTTTATACACTATATGTAGTAGGGGGTCCCTGATCCGTCTCTCTATCAGTTAAGGGTCCTTGGCTTGAAAAACGTTCAAGACCCCTGGTCTACACCTACTCTCTCTGTAAAGTGTCTCGAGATAACTCTTGTTTGTTGTGAATTGATACTATAAATAAATTAAACTGAATTGAACATCTAAACTGACAATGGACAATTGACGACATGTAATCCTGTTATGATTGTATTTCACACATAAATAAGCTACTGTTTGAGTCTTACTTTAGTCACTTTCTGTACTTGTAGTTGTGCTGTGAGTACTGTAAACTGATTCTACTTGCAAGTAAACTAAACTTTTAATATAACTTCAGTTGTTTTGGTTTTGTTTTCGACATACTATACTACAGCATTTTTTTTACATATTATATACACACTATACTATGGCTTATTTCTCAAAATTTTCGAAATATTACAATATGACTTTTTTCAGCATATTATATGACTTTTATCGACATACTATACTATGACTTGTTCTCAAAGTTTACGACATACTATAAATTTTTTCAACATCCTAAGACTTTTTTCCACATATTATACTTTATGGATGTGAACCCTGTACCTTCTTGCTGTGAGTCCACAGTGCTAACCATTGGGCCACCATACTGCTTTGAGATGCTGTGACTATTTTGTGAGTCATAGTATAGTATGTAGAAAATGTTGATTAAAAAAAAGTAGTATAGTATGTCGAAAAAAGTAAAAAAAAAGTCATAGTATAGTATGTCGAAAAAAGTTTAAAAAAAAGTCATAGTATAGTATGTCGAAAAAAGTAAAAAAAAAGTCATAGTATGTCGAAAAAAGCCACAAAAAAGCTATAGTACAGGATGTCACAAAAAGTCATAGTATAGAATCTTGAAAAAAAAGTCATAGTATAGTATGTCAAAAAACGTCATTATACCACGTATGTATGTTGAAAATTTGGAGAAAAAAAGCCATAGTATGGTATGACAAGAAAGTCACAAAAAAGTCAAAATGTAGAAAAGAAGCATGGTGGCCCAATGGTTAGCACTGTTACCTCACAGCAAGAAGGTACAGGGTTCAAAACCACAAAGTATAATAGGTAAAAACAAAGTCATATTATTAGCCTGACCAGCCAGCCCCACATCTAGATGTTGGGTCTGGGAACTCCCAATTGGTCAGGGCTCAATCTGAGGGGCGGGATCAAAGGTTGTCTTTCAAATTTCCTCTGCACGCAATAGGATAGTGCTCCAACCAATCAGAGCAACGAGTTGATACCGTACTGCTTTCCTATACTATGGCTTTTTTGTGACATTTTTTAGACATACTATACTATGACTGTTTTTCGACATCCCATATCATGAATTTTTTTCAGAACTTTCATGCTATTATGTGACGTTTTTTCTTAAATATTGTACTGTGTGTTTTGAACGCTGTAATTTCTTACTATGAGGCCACAGTGCTAAATACTGGGTCACCATGCTGTACTATACTATGACTTTTTTTGACATACTATACTATGAATTTTTTTCAGAACTTTCAACATGCTATAATATGACGTTTTTTGAGATACTATACTTTGAGGACTCAAACCCTGCACCTTCTCACTGAGAGGCAACAGTGCTAACCACTGGGCCACCATGCTGCTTTCCTTTGTTATGTTTTTTATTTGACTTTTTTCAACATACTATACTATGACTTTTTTGTGACTTTTTCGACATACTATACTATGGCTTATTTTCCAAATTTTCGACATATCATAATATGATTTTTTGACAAGATGGACAATTGACGACATGTAATCCTGTTAATTTCAGGCTATTGTGGCTTACTTTAGTCACTTCCTGTACTTGTGCTGCGAGTACTGTAAACTAATTCTATTGCAAGCAAACTAAACTTTTAATGTAACTTCAGTGGTCTCTGTCTATTACTTCATAATGTAATTATTCTAACATACTATACCATGACTTTTTAAATCATACTATGACTTTTTTTTTTACATACTATGACTTTTTTTACTATGACTATGTTTTCTTTTTTTTTTTTTTACATATTATCCTTTGTGGATTTGAACCCTGCACCTTCTTGCTGTAACAGTACTAACTATTGGGCCACCATGCTGCTTTTCCATATTATGGCTTTTTTGTGACTTTTTTCCGAAATACTATACTATGACTTTTTTTTTCAAAACTTTCGACATTCTATACTATGGCTTATTTTTCCAAATATTATTATATGGCTTTTTGCAACATACTATAACATGACTTTTTTTTTTTTTTTCAACATACTATACTATGACCTTTTTCCACATACCATACTATGCCTTTTTTTGACATGCTATGTTATGATGTGTTTGGGACTTTATTTTTTCCACATACTATACTTTGTGGATGTGAACCCTGTACCTTCTTGCTGTGAGACAGTGCTAACCACCATATAGTATGTAGAAAATTTTGATAAAAAGACATAGTACAAGATGTTGCAAAAATTCACACTATGGTACGTAAACATTTTTTTTTAAAGTCATAGTATAGTATGTTGAAGATTTTTAAAGAAAAAAGTCACAGTATAGCACGTCGAAAAAAGTCATAGTACAATATGTAGAAAAAACATCATAGTATGTCGAAAAAAGCCATAGTATAGTATGTCGAAACAAGTCATTATACAATGTATATACAGTATGTTGAGAAAGTCACAAATAAGTTATAGTATGTTGAAAAAGTAAAAAAAAAAGTTATACTTTAGGAAAGCATCACGGTGACCCAATGGTGAACAATGTTGCCTCACAGTGAGAAGGTTATGGGTTCGAATCCACAAAGTATAGTATGTAAAAAAATAAATTAAAAAAAAGTCAAATTCTTGGGCCGCCATGCTGCTTTCCTATTGTGACTTTTTTCGACATACTATATCATGACTTTTTTTTCAAAACTTTCAACATACTATACTATGACTGTTTTTTGACATACTATAATATGATAGCCTAGAAATCTAGATGCCCCCTTGTGGCAGCAAATGTAATTTGCAGCCAGGGTCAGTCTAGCAACTTCTCCGTTGGCTTTGCGAGCTGGAAAAACCAAACTCTAGTCAGGTCCAATCACATCGTGTAGAGAGTTGGTGGGCGGGGCTTATGGCTGCTGCTGCTGCTGCTGGTGAACAGAGGTCTTCTGGAAGACTTGGAGTTCAGCTTTTCTTTGAAAAAAGAACGAAGAACGGCACTGAAGTCCTTCTTAAAAAAGGGAAGATGTGTTCGGAGTTTAAAGTTGAATCTATCAACTAGCGTTGCTCTGATTGGTTGGAGCGCTATCCTATTGCGTGCAGAGAAGAATTTGAAAGACAACCGTTGATCCCGCCCCTCAGATTGAGCCCTGACCAATGGGGAGATCCCAGACCCAACATCTGGATGTGGGGCTGGCTGGTCAGGCTAATAATATGACTTTGTTTTTACATAATGTTACACTTTGTGGATTTGAACCCTTTACCTTCTCACTGTGAGGAAACAGTGATAACATTGGGCCACCATGCCATATTATACTATGACTTTTTCGACATATATACTATGACATTTTTTCGACATTCTATGCTATGGCTTGTTTCGACATATTATACTATGACTTTTTTCAACATATTATACTATGACTTTTTTTGACATACTATAATATGACTTTTTTCGATATACTATAATATGACTTTTTTCGACATACGGTATATACTATGAAATTTTTTCGACATTCTATACTATGACTTTTTCGACATATTATACTATGACTTTCTTTCGACATACTATACTATGACTTTTTTTTCGATATACTATACTATGACTTTTTTTCGACATATTATACTATGACTCACAAAATAGTCATAGCATTTCAAAGCAGCACTGTGGTCCAATGGTTAGCACTGTGGCCTCACACACTCAAAAATATTTAAAAAGTGATAGTACAGAATGTTGAAAAAAGTTATAAAAATGTCATAGTATTGTATGTCAAAAAAACTAATATTAAAGTATGTCGAAAAAAGTCATAGTATAGCATGTCAGAATTTGCTTCTTTTTAAGGTCCCTGATTTTTGCTAAATTGACAGCAACTTTTAATACTTTTTAAAAACACTACACCCGGTAGATTTAAATGAAAAAGAACACAAATAGACTAAAACATAGTTGTCTAGTTGAGCACAAAATCCACATATGTGGCCATGTTTAAATCTACGTATTTTCAAAATAGAGAACGTACTGTACATGATTTAAAGCCAAAATTAAAACCCAAAAATAAATTAGCAAATTGCTTCAGTTGTAACATCCATTTTCTCAAAGTTACATTATGTTAATAAAGTATAAAGGCACAGACTTTTCAAATTATTCTACACTTGTGTTACCACAAAATAATAATGTAACATTGACATCTTGTGAACAAGAACAGACTGTTCAATGTAGGCTGTGCACAAAGTCTCACTGTAATTATTCTTGAACTTTCCATAAAAGGCCGACACAATACCTCCACTTATAAGCTGTAATTTTGTAATTCAAATGAGTCAATGTACCATTTACATGATGTGGTAAATCGTACAAATTAATGTTCTGGAGCAGGGAAGGTTTTCTTAGACATTTTGTGGGGAATATTCAATAAACTGACTTTTCAAGGTATTAAATTAAACATGAAATAAACTGTCATTTAAAAAAAAACAATCATCCTGCATTACTTGTAAACTTGCGTGCCGCTTGAGAAGACCTTTCTTTAAAATGCTTTATTTTACCCAGGTTGAATGCAGGGGATACTTTGTGGCTTTATCTTTTCAGAATGACAGCAGGATTGATTAGTTTTTGTTGTCTAGCCTCATATTAATCGACATTTGGTTAGAAAACAGCTAGGTGTATGGAAGCAAATAAGAGACATAACTATTAGAATTTCATAAGCCACTGAATACTTTATATTGAAATATTTTTACTTTGAAAACCACATATCTTTGAAATTAAAATACATCAATCAGAATTTCAAATAAACGGTTATATCTTAAGTTATAGAGAAACTTTAGTTCGGGCTAGTTAAACATCATTAATTGGCTTACAATTAGTTGCTTAAAACTATTAAAATGAGGATGTAACTGTCTTGGTTTATGGTCCCATGACATGATGCCTTTTGGATGCTTTTATATACTAGGCGTCAGTGGTCCCCTAATACTGTATCTGAAGTCTCTTTTACATAGACCTTAGTGGTCCCCTAATACTGTATCTGAAGTCTCTTTTATATAGACCTTAGTGGTCCCCTAATACTGTATCTGAAGTCTCTTTTATATAGACCTTAGTGGTTCCCTAATACTGTATCTGAAGTCTCTTTTATATAGACCTTAGTGGTCCCCTAATACTGTATCTGAAGTCTCTTTTATATAGACCTTAGTGGTCCTCTAATACTGTATCTGAAGTCTCTTTTATATAGACCTTAGTGGTCCCCTAATACTGTATCTGAAGTCTCTTTTATATAGACCTTAGTGGTCCCCTAATACTGTATCTGAAGTCTCTTTTATATAGACCTTAGTGGTCCCCTAATACTGTATCTGAAGTATCTTTTATATAGACCTTAGTGGTCCCCTAATACTGTATCTGAAGTCTCTTTTATATAGACCCTAGTGGTCCCCTAATAGTGTATCAGAGCAGGATACCCAGGGCTTAGTTTACACCTATCATCATTTCTAGCCACTGGGGGACCATAGGCAGGCTGGGGGGGGAACTCATATTAAAGTGAAAGGAGACTTTTAGTGTCAATAACAACGACAAAGGCCACCTGACCAAGCGTCCGTAATTGACAAGATGGGAGTGAGAATGTGTTGGATGAATATGAAAATGATCAGGGAGAAGGAAAAGAAAGCGAGCTGAGAAGTGGAAGCCTGCAGATCCTGCGGTGAAACTCGCCCGGCAACAGCAGAAGAGATATTAAAATCTATCCGTCACACTGTTTCCCATCCGTGACTTCTGATCTGAAACGTGTACATGCTTCTTATACACGGCCCGTATTAGTTAGTGACACACACACAGGCTGAGCACACACGTGCAGCGTTGAGTGATGGAGTTAATTACGCAAACTCTGCCACGACCACTGAAGTAGCCTACAATCTGCTTTTAGCTGCAGTGAAATCAGAGCCCAATTTGCTGCATTTAATCTGCTCGACTCAGCGTGAACACGTTGAAGGTCAGTGCACGAAACGCCCCCGAGGACGAAATAGTTTTACAGCACAAATGAGCCAGCAGCAGCAGCGACAAAGTCTGCAACGGTTATTAATGGCGGGATTATCAAAATGGAAAGCCTGGATAGAGGTAATACTGCAGTTAGGGGACTAGGTATTAAAATGATGGCGGATGGAAATGTGGAGATAATGGCTTTCGCTCGGAACAAAAGGCACTGCCCTCAGTTTAACACTCACGCACATTATTCCTGGTTGTCCCTAAGCGCTGTGTGCTTCCTCAGGGCGTGTTGGACGCCAGGCCAGCGCAAAACCTCCATTAATAACTCACGGTTTTGTGTCTTTTCAGTGGCCACAAATTAATCCCTAAATAAACACAGAGCTGCTTAATGAAGGAGGAAAGCGTGCGGTGCAGAGGGAGGGAAAGGGGAAGGCCTTGATTGACGATGAACCTGACCACCGCCTGCAGAGAGGAAGCACGAGAGGAGCATTTCGTACAGTGTGCGAGAGCAGAGAAAGTCAAAGTATGAGTCATCGTACAAGTTTCTTTTGACACCAAACTCACGCAGCTTTCAGTTTTTAAAGCGCCCATATTATGCTCATTTTCAGGTTCATAACTGTATTTTGAGGTTGTACCAGAATAGGTTTACATGGTTTAATTATCAAAAAACACCATATTTTTGTTGTACTGCACAGGTCTCTCTCACTGCTGCAGATCCTCTTTTCACCTGGTCTCTGTTTTAGCTACAGAGTGAGACCTCTTTTCATCTTCTTCTTCTGTATTATCTTTGATTGCACTCGCACATGCTCAGTAGCTCAGATGTAGATCATGTCAGCTAGCTAACTCTAGAGACAGTAAAAGAAAGGCTGTTTCTCCACCTTCAGTCAGTTATAAGGCAGGATTAGCTGGGAGACTTCTTCTAAACCAGGGAGCACATGGAAGTAGTTCTTTTGGTAGATTATGGTGAACTTGTGTGTGTTGTAGCAGTGCTTTGCTATTGAGAACGACGTAGCATGCTAGCATTAGCATGCTAACGCTACGAGCTAACCGTTGTGGTTAGCCGATTTTAAACAGCTCACTAGGAGACTGAAGGCAGGACACATTCAGAAACTGTATCTCACTCAATACACCATGGATGGATTTTTTTCAAAGTTTGTATGTGTGTGTGGAAGCACCAGAGACACAAAAAAACACCCCAAATCCCATAAAAAGTGTTTTTTTCATAATATGGGCACTTTAAATCAGGGCTAAAGTCATTTCATTTACTCACTTTTCCGCCTTTATGTTGACAGGACAGCTAGGTGAGAGAAGAGGGGGGAAGACATGCAGGAAATCGGATTCGAAATCCTGGACTTCTGCGTTGAGGCATAAACCTCTCAGTATATGTGCGCCTGCTCTACCCGCTGATCCAACCTGGCCACACTAAAGTCCCATTTTATTTTTATTTTATCTCCCCAAAACTCACGCAGCTTTCAGTTCTTAAGTCACATTTTATCCTCGCAGCTCTTTTTCTAGCGCAGCTCCCAGTCATCCACAAAGCGTGAAACTCCAGTAATAGCAAAACAATCTTCTGACAGCAGCCACATTTGCTAGTCAGATCCCAGAGCTGCTCAAACTGCAGACCAAGTCAAACTAACCATCAACAGACCAGCGTGTAGCATCTTGGGGGGATCCTAATAATCCAAACTAAACCTTTCCGACAGATATTTCGCCCATTGTTAACAACTGGTCGGCAGGGACCAATAAAGGCTCGAAATCTAAAGTTCATTTGCAAAAAAACTGATGAAAGCCATTCTTAAAATGAATACAGCCACACCAGTTTGTTCACAACAGAACTGTCCCAATAGATATAGAACAACAAATGCTAAAAAGGAAGTAGTGGTGTTGGTGGGAAATGTGGTCTTATAGTTGAGATAAAATCTACAGACATAAATAAATGTATTAATAAATTACAGTTGGATGTTTCTCTCAGGTGTCTTATCGTAAGTACCGCTCTATAGAAGATAATACTGAATCTATTTAGGATACATTAAAAAATATTGTTTAAGGTATATTAGCCATTCAGAATACCAAGACAGTTTTTACATATTAAGTTCAGGCAAGATTGAAAAAAATTTAATTATTACCTGCAATATAAATGCAAAATTATGAGATTCTTTATAACTGAACGAATTACTTGTTCTCTTGGAGCTATATCAATCACAATTCCACCCAAATTGCTATTTTTTGTTTCTTTCTAGAAAGGCACAGTTGTCTACAGTCATTACTTTGAATTAAAACCACTATTGATGTATTGGTAGAAAAATATAAGGATAATAAAGACAACATGAGGCTCTTTCCCCATTGATTCCAATGGAAAACTTAAAGTGATGGTTCGGAGTAATTTCACCCCAGGGTCCTTTGCACCATGACCTCGAGCCAAACACTCCCCCAGAAGCTTTTTTCCCCTGGGTCGAACATTGGGAGAGTTAGCGTAGAGTAGCGTTATCAGCTGAATAGCTTATTAGCGCAGGGGCTAATGGATCCGAAGTGTCTCTTAACATTACCCCGCTAGTCATGCCCGAAATGATACCAAACGTCTACAGTAGTACAAATAGGTTATGTACTCATAAAACGATGGATTGTAAAGTTTGTAAGTACACCAGAAGTTTATGTAAATAACAGACGTGTGTGCCTAATATCCTGTATAATAAGTGTTTTATTTGTAAGTGTACTTTTTTGTACGAAGCACATTGTGTTATATTAACTTATATGAAATGTGCTATAGAAATAAAGTTTGATTTGATTTGATTATTTTTCACGCGACACATTATTATGAATAATTATTGATTTTCTAATATTGCACCTGTCAGTACAGAAGGAAATATTCTGGAGCCTATTTTGCCATCAATACTGCCGATGTTGTCTTTGCTGTAATCAGATCAGAATATATTTATGTTAATGGGAAACATCCATGTGTCAGGATGAGGCTAGCAGCAGCAGTGCCGCATTCAGACCTTTCAGGTGTCTAAAGATGTAGAAAGCGCTCTTAAAAAATAGGATTTTGCCGCTTTCTGAACATGGCCTGAGAGGACGAGAGAGGATGACACAGAGCTAAAGAGAGACATAGAGAGAGAGAGACAGAGAGAGAGAGAACGAGAGAATGGAAGTGGTTGGGACAGGACGGCGAGCAGGGACATCATTAGGCCTATTTTAGGGGGGCTGAAGCTACCCCAAAATATTCCTAAGCCCCCCCTAAATAATAATAACAACAATAACAATTCAATTTATCAATAACCGTATCCTCATTCATATTCAGACGCAACAAATGATAAATGTCCAGTTACAAAAAAATAGCCGAAAATTCAGATGTTAGACAGAAGTACAGAGAGAAGTCGTCGTGCTATCAAGATGATGCACCGAGCCGTCTGGTTGCGTTGGTGTGAACTGGCAGCTTTCACAGCGTTGCAAGTAACTGGGGGACCCCCCACACATACACACACACACACACACACACACACACACACACACACACACACACACACACACACACACACACACACACACACAGATACACGCTGAAAGTAGGATTGATTACACCTAGTGTGATACAGAGTGAAATTGTGAGTTGTTTGAGATTACCTGCTTACCTTTAGCTACGTTTTCTTGAGGTAAAGGAAAGGGGATATTTTGGTTTGCTATGGAAAACTAAAGTCTAGCTAGAGTGAACGAGGGAAATACAAGAAATGGTTAACTTAGCAAGCTAATCACAACTCTTTATTCATTGCCAATAATCTAGTCCATCTCTATAGTAGGCCTATTCTAAAACAATATCAATCCCCATTCAATGTTGTTGTCACTGAAAACTAAATGCCATAGGGTCCCTGTTAATGCTATAGACTGAGCCATCGTTAAGGTTATCTATTTCAGATGGGCTTTTCCTACTATGACAAGTCAACCTGTCTGCTGTGAAAAAGATCCATTGTACCGGTGTATCCTTCAATTCACTGAGCAGATGAGATGGATATTGGAAGATATTTCAGCAGAGAGAGAGAGAAGCAGGAGATTGGCAGAGCAGTTGATTCCGATTGAGGTCAGTAATGGTCTATAGGTCTAAGGACTGTTTGGTTTTCTTCTAGTAATAAGCATTTGTTGGCAGGTCTAGGTACTATGCATAGCCTAAACTAAATTATTTCATTATATTTTATTATATATGCTAGCTATATTCTGACCAACTTAACTTTCTGCATTCATTGGCTCTGATAAATTAAATAAATATGTAGATGTTGCCTAAATGTAGGCTAGGCTAAAGATGAGCACATGCCCACAGATACACACGTGAAAAAAAAATGAAAGCAATCCTACATACAGGACATACAGTACAGTAATCATTACTCTAAATCTTTTATTCCTTCCGCCATCAGGTTATTGTATTTAGACAGTAGCCACTTTAAATAGGATCCCTATTAATATCTTACATCATAAAGTATGCAGTGATGCCTATTTTTTTCTTTTTCTTGTACTGCTATTTGTCATATTTGTTTAAATTACCAACTTATTAGCTATCTGGCCTCTGTTTGTCAGTTTTTAGACATTTTGGATGTTGTTTTATGTGACCAATTTGCATTTCGATGTCATTAAATTAGCATCAGGGTTTTTTTTATCTTAAAGGATAAGACAGAAGCAAAATGGAATGGAAGAAGAGGATATGTCTGTCACTTTTGACTTGTTAACATCTTGGTTTCTTGACTGGTTGTTGACATAAGTGGAGCTCTAATACAGTAACAAAAGATGTGAGTGCAAAGATTTTGCAAACGCAAGTTACACATACCCTGGGGGCTAAGCCCCCCTCTGTCTTTCAATCCTAGTGAGGTCCCTGACGGGGAGTGAGATAAACGCTCGGCCGGAGGTGGTGTAAACGACATCTTTGGTGTGGAGTTGCTCTCGGGGCCACATGGCGCAGCAGCCCCTCCCAGAGAGCCTGTTTGCCCTCCACTCGGCTGCCCCGCAGCCTGCTGGGGTGACAACATCAGCAGCACAGCGGTGCAGCCGCTAATGTTCTGCGTTAACGCCTCCGTTAATGGAGCCCGCTGGCGGCCTTCAAAGCTCACAATCACAATCCCCATTTGTGTTTTCGTTTCGTTTCTTCCTCGCAGAAATGACACGGGAAGTTACACGGCTGGTTTGTGTGTCGAGGAGGGAGTGTGGGCGCGCGGCGGGGATCAAACCGCTCCCGCTGCGAGGCCGCTGTGTCACGGCCGCCTTCCTCACAACTTCATACGCTCAGTTCAGAGGCATCACACGCAGGATGAACTCTTACAAAACACATGATGCACTGAAACTCAGCTGGCAGCGATGACCCAAGTGAAATTCTTTAACCCTCATGTTGTCTTCCTCGTCGACCATGACCGAGACACCACAAATGCTTATAAGTCAAGTCCAGAGTACAGCGGAGTACCACTTACCGTTTCTTTTGATTTTTTTATTTCTCACAAGGTATACTTCCATACCTTGAGTCAGGTGGGTTTAGGATGCTTAAAGCGTAACTCTCGCCAAAATGCATCCTAGGGTATTTTTGTGAATGTACCTGAGTCAAACTTTAGTTTAAAAGCATAATTAAGACAGAATCGCCACTTTTAAGATTCACCGTATTCTCGTTTTTGGGTCAAATGGCCTTTTGAATGGGAGAGCAAGGGACAGTCTCATGCTAGTCTCAAAATAGCTATTTTCGAAATACTAAGAAGGCTCAGTCATTTGGTCTCCCCAACTTGTGGAGTCTCCACGTGTAGCTTTAAAGGAATAGTTTGACATTTCGGTGAGAGACAGAGAGAGCAAAGGAACGTTATTTCCCAAAATATAGAACAATTTGAGAGTTCAAACAACCCCAAACAGTAACATGAATAAGTATTAACTTCAATATAATATCCATCTGAGGTTCCTGTGTGTAGCAGGTTAAGTTTCCGTTCACACCGACTTGCTGTCTTTATTCAGGGAGCCGATCAATACGAGACGGATGAGAAAGTCTTCTGATTTTAGGAGAGCTTATTCGACTCCAAACACCGATTCCTCATAATGTAATAACGCAGAGATTTACTAAATCATCTACGTGATTTTTTTAAAAACTCGCACTGGGATCAATTTGGGTTTTGGGAAGAGAGCAGAGAAGAGCTTCCACTCACTGTTTCCAGATCATTGAATTTCCTAAAAAAAAAACTTTCCAGCCTTTTTCAGAATTATTTCAAACGAGTAATGAGCACACATCGGCGCCGTGGTGAATAATCCCGTCTGCTGCGCTGCTTAACACGAGCTCGTTTCATGTGAGATTAATTGACTTGAGCGTACGGAGCTGTTATTGATTTAACGCCTCGCAGGAGGTGCTTCTCGTCTCGCAGTCAACAACCTCTAAAAAACACCTGCACGCCTCCGACGAAACTGACACAAGTCAGCGTGACACGTGACAGGTGTCACCCCTACGGCTAAAGTGTCTCCCTCATGTTTCTAAGTCTAGATCAAAATATGATTTTATGTTTAAAGCACCTTCTGATTGAAATAACTTACCAGTAAATATTCGTTCCATTTCATCTTTCAGACTGTTTAAACATGCCTTGGCAATTCATTTTCATATTAATTGTACATGTAGACTTTAATTCTCTCCAGTGTTATCTCATTCTTCACTCTTCTTTTCTTATTGAACCACTTAATTTCACTGTCTTTCTACAGTAACGTTTGGCTATATGTTGATGTATTATTATTCCCTGTTATTTATTATGTTGTATAGGCTCTGTTTGTTTTTTTTGTGTTATTGTATCTGTTTCTTTTGTGTTTTGTTTATTATGTTTGTATGTCTGTAAGGTTTTTTGTTGTACTTTGTTCAGGACCCCTTCGAAAACGAGATGGTACATCTCAAGGGGTTATCCTAATAAAAGAATTTTAATGCGTGTTGTGTGTCAGTTGCATACCGTTTTCTATGTCTTTGCCAGGGGGCGGTGGCAAATGCCACCCTAAAAGAAAGCCTTGCCACCAGCCCAGTTGGCAGCAACGAATTAAAAGTTTTGGCCAATTTGACCATTTACGAGCTCGAATCTCCAATGCAACTGTTTGCTTCCACCTCTCACACATCTGCCACTCATCACCTGGGTCTTAACCTTAATGCCTGTCCTGTGATTAATGCCCCTTACTTCTATCTCCTGTTAAGTGAGATCACATTGCATGGTCACTTATTCCTAATATGAACTGTTTCACATGAAACCTCAAATGCAGGACATTGATTGGATGAGATGAAGTTTGTCTGTGTGAGTTTGTAAATGGCAGCCTGTGGCCCTTTTTGTAGTGCGTACATACTATTTCTCATCAAACTGTGATAACTGTGATTGAATTCAGTATATACAGTATACGTCTGACATATGTTGCCACCAGTGTTGCCACAATTACTTTGAAAAAGGAACTTAGTTACTTTACAGATTACCTGATTTTAAAAGTAGTTTAGCTACTTTAGAGATTACTTGATTTTAAAAGTAACAAAGTTAGATTAGAAGTTACTTTATTAGTTACATTCAGCAGCTGCCGACAACCCCCCCCACAGCCTCAACATAAACATGACAACCGGTTTACTGTGAGGCGGCTCAGCGTGGCCAGTAGTAGGATCTGGTTCATTATGGCACCAAAGAGAGCCAGTCAGCCGTGTTTAAGGGCAGCATTTCCTCTACAACATACCGCCACAACAACTTCTTCAACTCTCCCCCACTTACTGGTTTATCACCGAAGTCCAGCTTTTGTTGTTTGGGTGGTGGGGGGCCTCCTGCTCTCTGCTTCCCACCACCTGCTGGGACTTGTTCTGTAGGTTTGACTGCAGCGCTGCGACTCCAAATGTTTCTTTGATTTGACGTAGTCTCCACCAGCACAGAGTGTACAACCAACCTTAATACTGTCGTCTTTAGCTGACACAAACTCTAAACAGTGACTGGATTTCCATCTCTCTCCTCCCTCCATTGTTGTTTACGTTTGTGTCGCTGCGTGGTACACGTGAACTGTCCTCATGCTGAAAACGTGACTTGTCACATACGTGACTTCACTCCCCGAGACGCAAGAAGAAAGCAAAAATATATATTTTTACTAAGGAAAATGACAAATAGTAATGCAGGACATTGATTGCATGAGATTAAGTTTGTCTGTGTGAGTTTGTAAATGGCAGCCTGTGCCCTTTTTGTAGTGCGTACATACTATTTCTCATCACACTGTGATAACTGTGATTGAATTCAGTATATACAGTATACGTCTGACATATGTTGGTACCCCATAAATATTTTTCTAGAGCCGCCCCTGGTCTTTGCACACCAGAAACGTGTGTGACGGAGTCTGAAGGCCAGTGGAAATACACACACTGACTCGAATAGAAACCTAATGAGCTGGTGGAAATTTGGGGGTTTAAAGGGGCCTTACTTCTGGGAGAAGAGGTCTCTGTAGGGGCTGCCGTGCTGCATGGCGATGCCGTAGCCTTTGCTGCTCACGCTGCTGCCCGACACGGTGATGGTGCAGTCGTCGTCCGTCAGCGCAGCGTACTCCAGCACCGCCATGTCCCACAGGAAGGCGTAGGGACTCTTCTTCGCCTGCAGACACACGGCAACACAGGAAGACATCAGTCACAGCTTGGTTCTCAGTTTTGATCAGCGTGCAAAATCTCCTCGCCACTCAGTAATAAAAACAGCAGCTGGTTGTTCAGTGAGGAATGCACACTGAAACGTGGTAAAAAACGTGTAAAAAGCTAAACTAAAACTGTTAAAAAACATGTTAAAACACACACACAAACACACGCACACACACACACACACACAGACAGACACACACTAACACACACACACACACACACACACACACACACACACACACACACACACACACACACACACACACACACACACACACACACACACACACACACGTCATGTTTTTAGAAATGCCCAACCAGGGACAAGAGTTGAGAATTAGCACTAGCTATGAACTCTATTTGCTGCGCATATAGGTGCTAGTCTAAAGTCAGTGGAGCTAGTCTAAAGTTATTCAGATGCTATTTTATGGGCATGCTTGGCCATAATGTAGCGTGTGCACAACGCGCATACACTTCTCTCATCTAAACGGACACAGCAGTTCCCATTTTTGCAAACCATACATAATTACAAAGGAAAATATTACTGAAAATGCGCTTCAGGTGTTTGGATCGGTCAGGAGGCACTTTACAGTACAGTCCTCAAAAAGTCCCAGCATGCTTTGTGGCTTGTTGTGTTTTACACAACATTTCCATGAGTCACGGATGTGTTGATGACATAAATGA
>NC_041351.1:2588435-2598435 GCF_004354835.1 Perca flavescens
GGTACCAAGTTGTAGGCACAGTGTCTTTTTGAATTTTCTGGTTTGTATATATTACTTATCTTTTATATTATACTCGTTGTACGTGTCCTTGTTGCACCGTGGGTCGGAGAGAAACCTATTTTTGATTGCTGTGTATGTCTGGCACATGTTGCAGCTTTGACAATAAAGTTAACTCTCCTTCACTTCCACTAACTAGTGATGACAGATGTGACATGATGCGTTAACGCAGCAGATGTTTCCCGCTTGCCGTTTGACGGTACGGATTCTGGATCTAACGGGAGGTTCAGGTTCACCGAAGACTTCAGTCTGCAGTTGTACGCTTCACTGATTGTTAAAGCTACATTGTGTAATGTTTTGAGTTGATTCTTAACACCTCTTTGTTTTTTCACAAATATGTGCTCATTCGTGTGTAATTATTTCCACCAACTAAGAGGGACATACCTCCATCTCTATAATACATTAACCAAAGAGAGACATACCTCCATCTCTATAATACATTAACCAAAGAGAGACATACCTCCATCTCTATAATACATTAACCAAAGAGAGACATACCTCCATCTCTATAAAGAGAGACATACCTCCATCTTTATAATACATTAACCAAAGAGAGACATAACTCCATCTCTATAATACATTAACCAAAGAGAGACATAACTCCATCTCTATAATACATTAACCAAAGAGAGACATACCTCCATCTCTATAATACATTAGCCAAAGAGAGACATACCTCCATCTCTATAATACATTAACCAAAGAGGGACATACCTCCATCTTTATAATACATTAACCAAAGAGAGACATACCTCCATCTTTATAATACATTAACCAAAGAGAGACATACCTCCATCTCTATAATACATTAACCAAAGAGAGACATACCTCCATCTCTATAATACATTAACCAAAGAGAGACATACCTCCATCTCTATAAAGAGAGACATACCTCCATCTTTATAATACATTAACCAAAGAGAGACATACCTCCATCTCTATAATACATTAACCAAAGAGAGACATACCTCCATCTTTATAATACATTAACCAAAGAGAGACATACCTCCATCTCTATAATACATTAACCAAAGAGAGACATACCTCCATCTTTAAAATACATTAACCAAAGAGAGACATACCTCCGCATTTCGCCCTCTTACACCTATTGGCACCATGATGAATGCCAGGGGTAGATTACTCGCCAGGGAAGCGAGAAAGAGAATTAAAACGACCCAAGTTAGTATTGGAGTGGCTCGAACAGCTGCGTGTAAATGGTGGAGATACGATGGGAACATAGGGCCTAATTTTGGAAAACATCTTAGAAATGTGGGAACTGTGGGAACATAAGGCCTAATTAAAAAGAAAATCTTAGAAATGTGGGACCATAGGGCTGTGGGAACATAGGGCTGTGGGAACATTGGGCTGTGGGAACATTGGGCTGTGGGAACATTGGGCTATGGGACCATTGGGCTGTGGGAACATAGGACTGTGGGACCACAGGGCTGTGGGAACATTGGGCTGTGGGACCATTGGGCTGTGGGACCATTGGGCTGTGGGACCACCCTTTCACCCTTTTACAAGCCCTCCTTTATAACTCTCGTCTCTATAGTCTGAGTCAAAGTGTTTTCTGCTCTTTGCCATCCAAATGTCTGTGGGACCATTGGGCTGTGGGACCATTGGGCTGTGGGACCATAGGGCTGTGGGACCATAGGGCTGTGGGACCATAGGGCTGTGGGATCATAGGGCTGTGGGATCATAGGCACGCTCCCGAAAAAAGCAAATATGCTGCAAAATGCTCCTTGGGGGCTTGAGTTTAGTAATCAGTAATCAGACTCATCGGGTTTGTTGTGTTGGAATTGGATTTGTTCTTAATGTTCATATCAATTTTGGAGCATGTTGATGTGCACATGGGGCTGAATGAACAGCGACAGGCTGCTGTCAGGATGCTGTCAGCTGACACGTCAATAACACAGAGTCTTAATGAGATCACTGCAGCGCTGGTGGAGGTTAGAGAGGAAGTCTAATTGGATTTTACCAGGAGTGGATGTATGGAAGGTGTAATGCAGTCTGTGTGTCTCTCTG
The DNA here is from genome assembly GCF_004354835.1 of Perca flavescens. Taxonomy (NCBI): domain Eukaryota; kingdom Metazoa; phylum Chordata; class Actinopteri; order Perciformes; family Percidae; genus Perca; species Perca flavescens. Next base: position 2,590,518 of record NC_041351.1, read on the forward strand.
TGGGTGACCGTTCTACTCAACATCATCATCCAATAAACATCATCAACAGCCCAGCACTTCGTTCATCAGGAATGAACTTAATTAGCAGGCGGACGCTTACAGCACTTGACTTGTTGTCATCTTTTATCGTTACCTCCGCCAATAAGTTTGCCCGTCTGTAAACTGGATTACAGAAAAAACTTCAGGCCCGATATTCACTAAAGGTCCCATGGTATGAAAATGTCACTTTATGAGGTTTTTTTAACATTAATATGCGTTCACCCAGCCTGCCTATGGTCCCCCAGTGGCTAGAAATGGTGATAGGTGTAAACCGAGCCCTGGGTATCCTGCTCTGCCTTTGAGAAAATGAAAGCTCAGATGGGCCAATCAGGAATCTTCTCCTGATGAGGTCATAAGGGGAAAGGTTACCTCCCCTTTCTCTGCTTTGCCCGCCCAGAGAATTTGGCCCCCCCATGAGAGAGAGAGAGAGACATCATGGCTTTCAAACGAGCAAAGTGGCAGTTGGTCAAGGCCACACCCCCACCCTCCACCTTGCCCCCCCTCTCTCCTCCTCAATAGCTAGAGACACAGAAATGGCACATCCTAAGGAAAGATCATTGTGGGACTGGCTCTAGTGGCTGTAATTCTGCACCAAGGCTGAATTTCGGGAAAGAGACTTCAGATACAGTATTAGGGGACCACTAAGGTCTATATAAAAGAGACTTCAGATACAGTATTAGGGGACCACTAAGGTCTATATAAAAGAGACTTCAGATACAGTATTAGGGGACCACTAAGGTCTATATAAAAGAGACTCCAGATACAGTATTAGGGGACCACTAAGGTCTATATAAAAGAGACTTCAGATACAGTATTAGGGGACCACTAAGGTCTATATAAAAGAGACTTCAGATACAGTATTAGGGGACCACTAAGGTCTATATAAAAGAGACTTCAGATACAGTATTAGGGGACCACTAAGGTCTATATAAAAGAGACTCCAGATACAGTATTAGGGGACCACTAAGGTCTATATAAAAGAGACTCCAGATACAGTATTAGGGGACCACTAAGGTCTATATAAAAGAGACTTCAGATACAATAGTAGGGGACCACTAAGGCCTATATAAAAGAGACTTCAGATACAGTATTAGGGGACCACTAAGGTCTATATAAAAGAGACTTCAGATACAGTATTAGGGGACCACTAAGGCCTATATAAAAGAGATTCAACGCAGAAGCATAAAACTGGTTAAAAGCCCGGTCTCAGGAGACAATACAGGGCTCGTAAACGTCAAACAGACATTATAGGGTCACAGGCTGTGCACCAAAATGTAAACAAACCAGCAGCTACTCTCAGATACAACTCACGCTACTCAATCAACTCTTCTCACTAACCTTATATACAGTACATGCCAAAAGTTTGGACACACCTTCTCATTCAATGTGTTTCTTTATTTTCATGACTATTTACATTGTAGATTCTCACTGAAGGCATCAAAACTATGAATGAACACATATGGAATTATGTACTTAACAAAAAAGTGTGAAATAACTTAAAACATGTCTTATATTTTAGATTCTTCAAAGTAGCCACCCTTTGCTTTTTTTGATAACTCTGCAAACCCTTGGTGTTCTCTCAATGAGCTTCATGAGGTAGTCACCTGAAATGGTTTTACCTTCACAGGTGTGCTTTGTCAGGGTTCATTAGTGGAATTATTTCCCTTATTAATAAAAAAGCAAAGGGTGGCTACTTTGAAGAATCTAAAATATAAGACATGTTTTCAGTTATTTCACACTTTTTTGTTAAGTACATAATTCCATATGTGTTCATTCATAGTTTTGATGCCTTCAGTGAGAATCTACAATGTAAATAGTCATGAAAATAAAATGGAAATGCATGGAATGAGAAGGTGTGTCCAAACATTTGGCCTGTACTGTAGGTTAATGTCCTTTATCTTATAAAACCATTCCCAATGCATCATATTGTGATTGATAAAAGCTTCCATTGGTGTGATGTAGACGTTAACGGTCTTCGGCGGGGGAAAATTGTCGCTCTACGGCAGACTGGAACGTTTTTCATTCATCTTTCTGACACCGTGTTATGAGGTAGTAATGACAGGTCACAAGGAAAGATGGCTCTCTGATGTCTGATGAGGCCTTAAAGAAGTCCACATCCTATGCAAATCCCCACTTCGGCATTCATTGAATGTCTATAAAAACCAAGTCTTGGGTTTAGCATTTACTCTGGCGGTGTAACGTGTCGGGGATTTGCTGATGAAAATGTCAGCGTGGATTTGATTTTCAGAGGATGAAAAGAGATGAAAAGAGGAGTGGTGAGTGACTGCTGTGTGTGCCTTTAGATGGGAAATGAGAGATAACATTATTTATTCATACACAAGATAAATTGGCGAATACAAGATGATGTACAAGAGCCTGTATTTTATATATTTTTTAATCCAGTGTGTCTAGTGTTTGCTCGTGCATTGAAGCCTCAGAGCAAACGCATTACTTTTCCACTCAGAAGACACATTTTAAAGAGATGACATTTAATATTGGTGCGTGTCTGTTCGTGCTGTGTGGAAATAAAAGTCCAGACTTCTAACTGAGTGAAGAGAAAACAGACGCAAAAACTAAAAGTGACGGAAAATCTCACTTCTGACTGCAACACAACCAACCGAAAATGGGTCAGAAGTGATTCCAAATGTCTCCGGTTTTGGTGCTCGGAAACGCCAGAGCAGGGAGAATGAGAGGGGTGAAACGCCAGAGCAGGGGGAATGAGAGGGGTTAAACGCCAGAGCAGGGGGAATGAGAGGGGTTAAATGCCAGAGCAGGGGGAATGAGAGGGGTTAAATGCCAGAGCAGGGGGAATGAGAGGGGGAAACACCAGAGCAGGGGGAATACGCCAGAGCAGGGGGAATCAGAAGGAGAAATCCAAAGCAGGGGAATGAGAGGGGAGACGCCAGAGCAGGGGGAATGAGAGGGGTGAAATGCCAGAGCAGGGGGAATGAGAGGGGTTAAACGCAAGAGCAGGGGGAATGAGAAGGAGAAATCCAAAGCAGGGGAATGAGAGGGGGAAACGCCAGAGCAGGGGGAATGAAAGGGAGAAACACCAGAGCAGGGGGAATGAGAGTTGCAAACACCAAAGCAGGGGGAATGAGAGGGGGAAACTTCAGAGCAGGGGGAATGAGAGGGTGAAACGCCAGAGCAGGGGGAATACGCCAGAGCAGGGGGAATACGCCAGAGCAGGGGGAATGAGAAGGAGAAATCCAAAGCAGGGGAATGAGAGGGGGAGACGCCAGAGCAGGGGGAATGAGATTTTTAAACCAAAACGTAGCAATGTAAATGCAGCCTGAGGCTCAGTGGCCTTGTGAACACCTAATAACTTATATAATAACTTTATGATCAGACTTTAACCCAACAGAACAGTAACCAGTCCCTCCAGAAAAATGCGCTTATGCGATCGCATCATCAGCCAAAGTCGGCATATTTATGCGGGGGAGGGGCACATTTTAGGATAGAAAGGCGCACTTTCGTCGCATAAATTGCAGATTTTCGCGCAAAATATGCGGGGCTTGCATGAAAAAAGTTGCAAAATGTTGAAAAATGTTGTGTTTACTTCACACATGAGCAGCCATTTAGCCCCTGTTGCCATGGGAGCGTTACGAAGTGATGTAATTACGCTACGTTAACATAATTGAAAAGCAGGTTGTTGGGGGGATTTTATTATTATATTATTATATATTATTATTATTATTATTATTATTATTATTATATATATATATATTATTATTTATATATATTATATTATATATTATTATTATTATTATATATGTATTATTATTATATATATTATATTATTATATATTATTAACGATTTTTGAAAGTCTGTCTCTTTTGTAACTTTTATTTCCCTCTGTTCAGACTATTACTTTAATTTTTACTTTCATATTATATTATTTGTTCATATTTTTGTCTCTTATTTGTTTACGTATTGCGATGACTGAATATCTGTAAACCATTTTTTGAAATAAAGTTTAAAAAAAAAAAAAAATACATTTTCTTAAAAAATGCGATGGAATATGCGGGATATCTATGCAATTTTATGCGATGAAATTGCATAGATATCCCGCATATTCCATCGCATTTTTTAAGAAAATGTATTTTCACGCCGCATAATCAAGGGTTTTTGCCCCCGCAACAATCACAAAAAAACTCCACATTTTTATGGAAGGACTGAGTTATGTACAATGTGTTCTTGTTTCTGTGACACAAATAATCTTTGTGTCTCGGCAGGTGACGACTTTAAAGCGATGAAAAAATGCTCAGTGCTCTCTGCGATGTTTAGAGACGATGTTGGAGCTGAAACGTGTCTGGACTGGAAAATAAAGAGAGTTTTCGGGTCTTTGAACGTAAAATCTAAGCACAGCTTTATGCAATCCAACGGGCCACTCACACAGAGGATGATGGTTGAATGGACATGAAAAGATGGCTCGGACTTTGATGTTCGACCACTCTTTTGGGTTTTTTTTTTAGGGGGGGCTTGAAACAAAAAGGGGAACGATGAAATGCTTCTTTTGATGGTCTGCCGGGAACTGTTGACACCAGTTACACTTCCACACCCGGAGGTGTGTGATAACTGCCCACTTTACTATGCTGTAGTGTTTCTGGGCAATAGCAACATTTAAATATGAAGCTGTCTTTTTCTGGTTCTGTTAAAGCTGCACAATATGAGGAGAAGATGCGATAAAGTTGTTGAATATATATGAGAAAAAAGATCTGAGTTTTTTGCTGCATTCAGTTCCCTTAAATTGCAAACCAGTGTTCTTCTATTGAACTAATTAGACATACTGAAAACAAAAGGCAGAATTATGAAAATATATATATATTAAAGTGGAGTTTTCTACTGATACTTTCAACTTACAAAGGAAGTCTCTCAGTGTCTTTGCGCAATGTGTTTATTGCAGACAGACAGACACACACACACACACACACACACACACACAGACAGACAGACAGACAGACAGACAGACACACACACACACACACACAGACAGACAGACAGACACACACGCACACAGACAGACAGACAGACACACACACACACACACACACACAGACAGATAGACACACAGACAGACAGACACACAGACACAGGCACACAGACAGACAGACAAACAGACACACACGCACACAGACAGACAGACAGACAGACAGACAGACAGACAGACAGACACACACACACACACACACACACACAGACAGACAGACACACAGACAGACACACAGACACAGGCACACAGACACACAGACACACAGAAAGACAGACACACACACACAGACAGAGACAAACACACAGACAGACAGACAGACTGAAAGACAGACAGACAGACAGACACACACGCACACCGACAGACAGACACACACACACACACACACACACACACACACACAGACACACAGACAGACAGACAGACAGACACACACGCACACACACACACACACACACACACACACAGACAGACAGACAGACACAGGCACACAGGAAGACACACACACACACACACACACACACACACACACACACAGACAGACAGGCAGACAGACAGACTATCCACCGTCTGCAGGAAGACTAGCCTATAAATATTTCTTTTTAGCTTGTTTTTCTATATTGTTATTTAACAAAATTGTAGTTTTTGATCCTTTGTAGAATCCTACCGGGAGGTGTGTTTGTGTTTAATAACCGACCATGTGAACATGGTTCAGGGGAGGTCACTGGGATGAAAGCTGCTGATTGGACTTTTATTCTCTTCTCGATGAGTGAAGCTCAGAGGAAAAACGATGGACAGTAACTACCAGAGCTGCAACTAAACCGTTATTTTCACCCTCGGTAAATTTGTTGGTTATGTTCTGGATGAATGGATGAGTTGTTTGGTCTCTAAAATGTCAGAAAATGGTGAAAAATGTGGATCAGTGTTTCCCCAAAAAGCCCAATATGACGTCCTCAAATGTTTCGTTTTGTCCCCAACTCAAAGATCTTCAGTTTCCTGTCCCAGAGGAGAGAAGACACTCAAACAATATTCACATTTAACAAGCTGACATCAGAGAAGTCTTTTTTTAGCTAGATTATCTGTCTGTCTGTCTGTCTGTCTGTCTGTCTAACTGCTCCTCAAATCTCTACAGGGTAAATCCAAACAGCTAGCTAGACTATCTGTCCAATCTGAGTTTTCTGTTGCACGACTAAAACTACTTCTGAACATCCACATGTTCCACCAAAACAACTTCCTTCCTGAGACTATTTAGAAGAGGCACCATGGCTCCGTCCGGAGCTTAGCCCCGCCCCAGGATGATTGTGATTGGTTTAAAGAAATGCCGATAAACCAGAACACGTTCTTCTCCCATCCAGGCATGCTGTGTGGACTAGCCAGACCTTCTTTCGCCCTGCTGTGGAGGAAGGTCTGGCAATGCAAGACTACTTTGTTGGGGACTATTTTCAGCAGCGGATTAATCCACATTTGGTGCTCTGGTGAGTATTTGTGAACACTGCAAACACACATTTTACCCTCCAGCGATACCACATTAGTACATCCTGTAGATCTGTAAGTAAGTAAGTAAATAAATAAATATGAATCTGTACATGAAATGTAAATCATGTTCTGACTTTTGACCATTTTCAAAACATCCCCGTCTCTATTCTCAGCATCTGCAGCGTTGCAGAGTGAAGGTCAGTATTTTCTCCGCCAAAAACACGAGGGTGAGATGTCAGAAGGTTCATATTTTTTTGTTCCCACATGCATTAAATACTTGAACTCCGAAGCTGCGCTGCCGTTCCATTATTCCAATAATTCAGCTGAGGTCTGTTTTTTTTTAAGCTAACCTGTTCACCCTTGTAATGTATAACTACATCAGCTCAACTTCTTACACTTCACAGCCTGCTCTCGTGGGTTTGTTAAATTACAGATGATTTGCAGCTTTTCTCTCGAGGCCATCTGAGAGGATCATTCTTTTCAGGTGCCTCGTAAAGAATAATAATTAGCCGAATGTGCGAGAAGCTCCCGGGAGGGGTTGAATGAGTCATCTCACTTACGGGACGAGCCGTCAATCAGAATCAGAGCTGCTTCAGTGAATGCCTTCGTTGTTATTGTACTTTTACAATACAGCGAAATTAAGCGCTACTTTAGAGCGCCACTGGGTGCATGCTGAAGATTATTTTTTGGGGCTTTTCCGCCTTTAATTTGACAGAACAGTTAGGTGACAAACGGGAGAGAGACAGGGGAAGATATGCAGGAAATCGTCACAGGAGGGACTGTGTGAGTCGAGGCATAAACCTCTCAGTATATGTGCGCCTGCTCTACCCACTGAGCCAACCCGGCCACCACTGGGTGCGTACTAGAGGATGGATACCTGAACCGAGCCCGTCGGGACCAGTCGGGCTCTGTCTTTTTTTTTAATCATTTTTTTTGCATTAACTATTCCGCCTTCTTCAAGGTTTTTGTCGCTGTTTTCTAAGTTTTTGATAATATTTCCCACCCATTCTTTTCTTACTTCCTTCTTTCTACCAACGTTTTCCAAGATTTTACGTTTTTCTTGCCTTTTTTCATCAGCATTTACATGTTACAGTTTGAGAACCAGCGGTATATACCAATAACGCCTATAAGAGGGTACCAATAGAAACAGGATGAGCATGTCCTATATGTTCTCTGCTAATGAGCTGTCACAGAGTCTGATCAGGTCCAACTGTTTGCATGATAATATCACAGAGAATGCTGTTTCTATGCCACTGTGGCCTCTGCATGTAGCCACGTTCTCATCCTAAATGCAGTTTCCTGGAAATGATGTCACTAATTCTCGCCGTAAATATACGTGGCGATGGTTTTCATCAACATAATTTAATAAGGAAGCTTTTGTTATGAACATACTGTACATGTTATGCTGCAGC
>NC_041351.1:2600935-2683435 GCF_004354835.1 Perca flavescens
TATGCATGTTTCAGTGAGTGCGTTCTCCTGTCTGTGTGAGGACAGAGTCGAGCTGTAGACCTAGAGAGGGAGGACTCTTTTAAAAAGGGACACTTGTGTGCTACCTGTTGGACTGAGCTAGCCACAGCTTTATCACTAGGCTCACTAATTATCACTAAATATTCTCATAGTAGTGACAAAACTGCTGCTCTAGGTTTTGCTTTAGTGATCTCTCCCTCGCTGGCACTGCAACCGACAACCACTACATTTCATTACCGTATTTTCCGGACTATAAATCGCAACTGAAAACATGTCTTATATTTTAGATTCTTCAAAGTAGCCACCCTTTGCTTTTTTTGATAACTCTGCAAACCCTTGGTGTTCTCTCAATGAGCTTCATGAGGTAGTCACCTGAAATGGTTTTACCTTCACAGGTGTGCCTTGTCAGGGTTAATTAGTGGAATTATTTCCCTTATTAATAAAAAAGCAAAGGGTGGCTACTTTGAAGAATCTAAAATATAAGACATGTTTTCAGTTATTTCACACTTTTTTGTTAAGTACATAATTCCATATGTGTTCATTCATAGTTTTGTTCTCTATATATGCATAGATTACTAAGCTATCAAAATAATAATTGTTGGCATGATTTTATAAATAATATTTTAATTCTCAACATAAATGTGGCACAGTGAATCCTTTGGGATGAACTGTATCTGTGGATGGCTACCTTAGTGACAGCGTTACCTATAGGCAAGTAAGCCCATCATCATTGGGGATTTATGCTTGCTAATAACAGGGTTCGTACGCATTTTAACCAATACTTTTCCATGACTTTTCTAAGACTTTTCCATGACTTTTCGGCAAATTTCCATGACTATGTGTTCCTGAAAATGTCAGTCGACATTATACAATAAGAATACAAATCTGTGTTAAAGTTTACCCTCAGAGGTTTAACTATAAATGAATGATAATGTATGTGGTTCATGGTGGGATTCATAATATCTCTCCCCGCATACAACGCTGAGATTAAGATGATGTGAAAATACATTTATTAGTCACATATTATTATGCTGTGATTATGTGACTTTTCCAAAACTTTCTGGGTCTTTTTAGGTTTCCAAAACCTTTCCAGGCCTGAAATTTGCATTTTTCAAATTCCATAACTTTTCCAATTTTTTTCAAAACATATGAACCCTGTAATAATATGTTGGATTCATGTAAAGACATTTTTTAATTAAAAAAAAAAAAAAATTACAATAATTTGGAGGCCCCCCTGCAGTGACTCTGAGGACCCCCCTAGGGGTCCCGGACCCCCAGTTGAAGATTGCTGGTCTACAGCACACATGGATCCTCACAGCTTCCCACACACAGAAACCTGCGTTCATTTCTTCCCAGTGACGTTTCCTGGAGCTCGGCTCTCTCTAATCCATTTAAAGCACTTTAAAGTTTCATGGCCTTGTTTTGGCTTCTGTGCTTAATATTTTAGACGCTACAAATCCTCCCGTGACCCATTGTTTCCCCTTTTCTGTCGCCGCGTAATCCGTGCTACAGCTCCCGAAATTAAAGCTCCACAAAATCAAACTGAAAGCCGTATTTACATGGCAGATAATCTTCCTTCTGCTGTTGATTGATTTCAGCCAAACAGCTGAGCTGTGAGAACATTTCAAACAGTTGCTCGTTTTTTCAGGTTTTTTTTTTTCCATTCGACTTCCAGCTGATGTTTGTAGCCAGAGTTATTCCCTGCCCAGTTTCTCAGCAGCTTACTGAGACACATGACTGCTACAGGAATCAAACCTGTTGAGGTACAGGGCTGGATCAGGAGCTGCATCTCATGTCCCTTATCTGACAGCTTCTCGACTCCTTGGCCCTCGGCCGACCCGGAAGCTGTCCTGTCCGTCCTCTGCTAATAATAGCTACTATTGAGTTTAGGAAACTTGACACGCAGAATTGGGTTTAGGAAACGTGACAGGCGGAAAACGATCCCTGAAGGGCGCTGACAGCCTCTGTCCGAACGTGCATATTTTACGAGTGAGAACTGGTTGTAAACCTATGGTGCATTTAATTGCTTGCTTTGTTAATTTTTGTAAAAAAACAAAACAAACAGTTGTTATATGGAATTTTGGATTTGGAGTACCGTGACAGCCCTAATTATAATATATTTTTACATTTTAAATGCTGGTGTGACCTAGACTTTACAGTGACTATAAAGGTCCCATGACATGGTGATCTTTGGATGCTTTTATATAGGCCTTAGTGGTCCTCTAATACTGTATCTGAAGTCTCTTTTATTTAGACCTTAGTGGTCCCCTAATACTGTATCTGAAGTCTCTTTTATATAGACCTTAGTGGTCCCCTAATATTGTATCTGAAGTCTCTTTTATATAGACCTTAGTGGTCCCCTAATACTGTATCTGAAGTGTCTTTTATATAGACCTTAGTGGCCCCTAATACTGTATCTGAAGTCTCTTTTATATAGACCTTAGTAGTCCCCTAATACTGTATCTGAAGTCTCTTTTATATAGACCTTAGTGGCCCCTAATACTGTATCTGAAGTCTCTTTTATATAGACCTTAGTGGTCCCCTAATACTGTATCTGAAGTCTCTTTTATATAGACCTTAGTGGTCCCCTAATACTGTATCTGAAGTCTCTTTTATATAGACCCTAGTGGTCCCCTAATACTGTATCAGAGCAGGATACCCAGGGCTCGGTTTACACCTATCACCATTTCTAGCCACTGGGGGACCATAGGCAGGCTGGGGGAACTCATATTAATGTTAAAAACCTCATAAAGTGACATTTTCATTTTATATGCTGGTGTGACCTAGACTTTACAGTGATTTTAAACAGGGACAGGTTCTGTATTTTACTAATGATGAACACATCTCGTTCTTCACCATTGTAATGTGCGTTTACCATCTTTTTCTCTCACCTTGATGCACGAACGCTCCGTAAACAATCCAGATGGCGCTGTTCAGAGAGCCCGGGCCCACGCCGCCATTGGAGGGCTGTCCGGGCGGTGCATTCTGGGTAGCGGAGGAGCGCAGCGCCTGCAGCCTGTTGAGCAGGAAGATGAGCACTCCGACCACGGGAATGGCCGCTGCGATACAGGCCCAAACGGCCAGGTCGAAGGGCGCGAACAGAGAGAAGATGTTGATCTTTTCTTCGGGTTTTCGCAGCAGGATGCCAACGCTGTAGTCCAGGTAGCGCTTGCTGAAGTCGACCACGTTCTCCCTCTCCGGTGTGATGGTGATGGCCGACACCGCCAGGTCTGCTCTCTGGAGGAGCAGGGAGAGGCAGACGGGTAGGTAAGATATAGTTATGGTGCGTTCTTTTTGTTCACCGAAGTCGATCTACAAGTCGTTTTCTGGAGTTACGAGTTACGAACCGGAAGTTCCTCTGTGTGAAAGTTGTACCCAAACTCATAATAGATTCTACACATTCTAAGCTGTTCCTGTGGGTGAAGGTTGTCCCCAGAGTAACCTTCTTGTGTAGTACCCTTCATACAAGATATGAAATACATTTGAAACATGTATGCTGAAATATCTAACCTATCACTCCCTAAGCGGGTTTTCGTCCCCTTTCACAATACTTGCTACGCCGTCAATTTCAATTCAATTTAAATTTTATTTCTAAGGGACAGTGTGCAATTTAAACATAAATGTAATCATTTAATGCACTGCACCAGAGTTAGCCTTAGGCTAATTTGCATCTGTAGTCCCACATTTCACACGCAATCGCAAGGTAATGTAAGTCAATGGAGGCCAAATCAAGTCAATGGCATTGATAAACACGCTAAAAAGCGAATATGCGTCTTGATAACATGCCAATAATGGCGTACCAAGTGGCGTGTCATACACACGCCACTTCATGACATCAGTCTGTCCCGAAAGACCCGAGCAGGTCTGCCTTGTTGCAAGTTCAACATTCAGAATTCTCTTCAAAACTTGATATTTTCAGCGTCTAGCTCGCTTGCTCAAAGTTTGTTGTTCAGATGTACTTCCGTTGATCCAGACTAGCCGATAAATAACAAGTATTTGTACCTCTAAGATTATCAGGGACAGGTTTGCTTGCAATCCCCAGAATCAGAACAAAAAGAGGGCAAGCAGCGTTCAGTTTCTATGCACCACGTATCTGGAACAAACTTTCGGTAAACTGTAGATCGGTAGATTGTATATTTCTGTTTACCCTGTGTTGTATTTTGTGTGTTTGTTTCCCATTTTTGTTATTCTGAATTGTGTTCCTGTCGTCTCTGTTATCCCTGGTGTTGTGTAGTGTTGTGTCATGTGTCTGTATTTAGGTTATGTCATGTTTTGTCTGTTTGTCCTGCTTCCTCTTTTATTTTGATAGTCTGGTCTTCTGTCTTGTCATGTCTAGCTTTGCTTTCTGTTTCCCGCCTTTGTTGATTGTCCTGCCCCGCCCTGATGTGCTTCACCTGTTGTCTCTCCTGTTTCTGATTTACCCATCACCTCATGTATTTAGCCTCTGTGTTCCCCTTGTCTTGTGTCAGATCGTTTTGTAGCCATTCCCTTGTGTTTCCTCCCTGTGCCTTGTGTTTGTGCCTGCGTCAGTTTGCTCCTTGCTCCTATGTTTTTCCCGTCAGTTTATTTTTTGTGAGTTTTCCAGTCTTTGTACTGCCGCTTTTTGATTTTATTAAATCCTCCACTTCAACGTTTGCCTGCCTGCCTTCCTGCTCTCTCTGCATTTTGGGTCCTCTACTTCCCTCACCCGTAACACAATTTTTGATAAACTGTTTTAATGTTGTATGAATTGCTTTTTGTATTAACCATTTTAAATTTTTTACTCATTTTTATTAATTTCTAACTGTGTTTTAATGTTTTATGTAAAGCACTTTGAATTGCACCACTGCTGAAATGTGCTATACAAATAAAATGACCTTGCCTATTTATGTTCTGATTTGGGTTACTCAGAGAGAGCGTACGGTGCCCAGAAGGCACCAAAATATGAGGGAGTCAAACGTCAGCTCAATGGTGTTTTAAGAATATAAAAGATATAGGTTCAATAGAAAACGACTGTTTAAACTCATACAGTTTGGGTGTTTTGAGCCCCCAACGTCGACTTCAAGGCAACTAACCCTAAACATTGCCTAATCCTAGTGCCCTCCAGGCAGCGCTGCCTGGAAGACGACGTTGGGGCCTTAAAACACCCAAACTTTATGAGTTTAAACAGTCGTTTTCTATTGAACCTATATGATCCTCGTTTACCAGTTGCTTTTGTGTCTGAGTTTTAAACACGGTCGTTCAGTATTTACCGGACATTAGTTTGAACTCATTAACTAGTAAACTTGAGTTTTACCTTGTTGATGAGATCACCAATCATGCCGTTCCACGAGCCGTTGGGAAGTTGAGATCCATATTTACTGTCTGCCACCTGGAGGAAAGATTCATAAAGTTTAGTCTGGGTTTCTGCAGGTTTCAACAAGTCAAATTTAAGTTTTTTTAAGACCTTTATGAATGAAATTTAAGACCGCTATCACGACATAAAAGTACAATGAAATACAGAGTCACAACAGTACTTTCAAATTATTAAAATGGAATAAAAGCGACACAGAGTAATTATCAGTTCATATACAGCAAATTATATTTGGACTAGTGAAAGGAAGAACTACAACAACCCAGAATACAAAAAAAATAAAAACTTTCAGTGACCATTAGAGGTAGCGTTACATGGACATAGGGAAATTTAAGACTTGGTTAAAATTATGAAGACCTAGAACACAATTTTTTTGCGAATTTAAGGCTTTTTTAGACCTTTTAAGACGCCGCGGAAACAAATTCAGGACTTTATTTCAACAAATAATTATTTCAAAAGAATCTTAACCCATGAGAACATCTAGTGAAAGCTGAAGTTATTCAGCCGATACTCTAGCTTCAACATGCCTCAAGATGTCTGTACCAGATGTGATTCTGTCTCAATGTGACACCAAAGACTAGTGTCAGAAAACCAATTCTCACAGTGTGACTGCTGCTTCGACTCCCGTCGACAAACCTACCGATCCCAATACAGCATGAACAAACTGGCCAACTTGACATTGTAAGCAGACATACTGTATATCCCAATCAGGACACAAACCCCGGTCTCCTGCGTGAAAGTGTTGTCTGACAGACTAAGGCAAGTTCAGACATGACAAACCACAGGTGTATATGTTAGTTGTGAAATACGTAGGCTATTTGGGTTGTGCATTATATCATTTGTGCAATACATAAGCTATTGGGGTTGTGCATTATGTCATTTGTGCAATACGTAGACTATTGGGGTTGTGCAATATGTCATTTGTGCAATACGTAGGCTATTGGGGTTGTGCATTATGTCATTTGTGCAATACATAGGGTATTGGGGTTGTGCATTATGTCATTTGTGCAATACATAGGGTATTGGGGTTGTGCATTATGTCAGTGCATTATGTCATTTGTGCAATACGTAGGCTATTGGGGTGGTGCAATATGTTAGTTGTGCAATATGTTAGTTGTGCATTATCTTATTGTGCAAGGGCTGTGCTACACTTATTGCGGAGAATGCAGCCGACAGGGTTGTTCAATTAAAAACTGCCACTGAAAGGAGGAGTTAATTTGCTTACTATATAGGTACCTGTCTAATGTATATGAGAGTATTACTATACAGGGACCTGTCTAATGTTTATGAGAGTATTACTATACAGGTACCTGTCTAATGTTTATGAGAGTATTACTATACAGGTACCTGTCTAATGTTTATGAGAGTATTACTATATAGGTACCTGTCTAATGTTTATGAGAGCATTACTATACAGGGACCTGTCTAATGTATATGAGAGTATTACTATATAGGTACCTGTCTAAAGTATATGAGAGTATTACTATATAGGTACCTGTCTAATGTTTATGAGAGTATTAATATACAGGGAGCTGTCTAATGTATATGAGAGTATTACTATATAGGTACCTGTCTAATGTTTATGAGAGTATTACTATACAGGTACCTGTCTAATGTTTATGAGAGTATTACTATATAGGTACCTGTCTAATGTTTATGAGAGTATTACTATACAGGTACCTGTCTAATGTTTATGAGAGTATTATGAGACAGGTTTAAAAGTCTGTTACCAGGAATGTCTCAGAAACTACGGGGGAAGATGGTGTCATATGAAATCATCTAAAAAGTGTAAAGGTGTTAAATCTGAAGCTGGACAGAGTTCTTTTATTCTCCTGAACCGTGTGAGTGAGACATTTGATCACACCTGAACTAAACTGAGCGTGTCAGCTGTTCCTACCTGGTAGATCTCATATTTGAAGCCCAGGATGTTGGCGAGGGCATCCAGGACGTCGATGGAGAAGCCTTTATATCTCTTTGGCTGCCCCAAGATGTTCTCTGCCACCATGACGAAAGGATCCTCCTGCAGAGAGAGACAGAGAGACAGAGAGACAGAGAGAGGGAGAGAGAGAGAGAGAGAGAGCTACATGTTCAGTCTATTCAATGCTGATTGGTCTGGTGGTGGCGAGGACCCTAAACTATACACAACATGGCTGCTGTTACAACATCTGGTCTGAAACATCTGGAAGAATAGGAGTTGTGCATGAAGGAATCTCCAGACAGCAGCCAGAATGCAGCAACTTCAGGTACGGCAGGAGTGTCAGACTCAACTTCTCTAAGGGCCACACTGGAAAAAGAGAATCACATCGAGGGCCAGACATGTCTAGTTCATTGACGTGCTTCGATTTCACCGAAAAAGTCGCAAATAGCACGAGAAATAGTGTAAAAAAGAATGGAAAATGCGTCAAAAATGCCACAAAAAAACATATAATCGTATAAAAAAGCCTCAATAAAGTCGAGAAAGCCCAGAAAATAGCAGAAAAAAAAGTTGAAAAAAAGGGCCAAGACTATCGCAGGCAAAAAATTTGGTTGTAAACCGTAATTGAATCGGGCCTCAAGTTTGTGTGAGGTATGGTAAAGGAAGGACAGTCCCAGTTTACTTCATTCATGTGTTTACTGTGTTCATGGACTGAGGATGGGAGGAGGAGTCAGCTGAATTCAGCCCGAACCCCAAAATCTGGATTCAGTGCATCCCTAATTTTAAAGGAACACGCCGACTTATTGGCCCTTTATCTTATTCACTGTAACCCCCAGAGTTAGACAAGTCCATACATACCCTTCTCATCTCTTATTGGGACTTTATCTTATTCACTGTAACCCCCAGAGTTAGACTAGTCCATACATACCCTTCTCATCTCTTATTGGGACTTTATCTTATTCACTGTAACCCCCAGAGTTAGACTAGTCCATACATACCCTTCTAATCTCTTATTGGGACTTTATCTTATTCACTGTAACCCCCAGAGTTAGACTAGTCCATACATACCCTTCTCATCTCTGTGCGTGCTGTAACGCTGTCTGACGGTTCCAGCATTAGCTTAGCTTAGCACAGATCCTGCAGGTAACTGGTTCCAACTAGCCTACTGCTCTGAATTATGACAAAAGTGACAAAATAACTCCAACATGTTCCTATTTACATGTTGTGATTTGTAGAGTCACAGCGTGTACAAAAAAACAACGTAACATGAGACACAGCCATCTTTTTCAACAGTAAACAAACCGGGAACTATATTCTCAGACAGGCTTGCTGCGAGCATATCACTCCGCCCAAGTACTATATTCTTCCGCCTGAGAATATAGTTCCCGGTTTGTTTACTGTTAGAAGACGGCTGTGTCTCATGTTACGTTGTTTTTTGTACACGCTGTGACTCTACAAATCACAACATGTAAATAGGAACATGTTGGAGTTATTTTGTCACTTATTGGGAGCAGTAGGCTAGTTGGAACCAGTTACCTGCAGGATCTGTGCTAGGCTAAGCTAATGCTGGAGCCGTCAGACAGCCTTACAGCACACACGGAGATGAGAAGGGTATGTATGGACTAGTCTAACTCTGGGGGTTACAGTGAATAAGCTAAATTCCCAATAAGTTGGCATGTTCCTTTAAGCTTGTAAGGTGTTAACCTACCAGTAAAGTGACCACTTTGACTGTCACCCCCTGCATGCCGTTCTCTATGCGACTCTCCTTCAGACTGCCGTTCAGGCCGTGAACAGAGTCCCACGTAGCCAGCTGCAGAAAACACAGAGAAGACAGAATGACAACACTGTACATTAACATTAACATCACTAGCAAATTATTTCATTTGTTTGTGTGTCAAAGGTCTCCAGAGAAACCAAAGAGAGGGGGGAATGCAACAGGCAGAGCAACCGTCAATTAAACAATTGCCGCATGGCTCATAGGCTGCAATTACACCAATTTGTTCACTGCTCTCATTGGATTAGGTGTCGCAGAGTTCGCTGCTGCTAATGAGACAGGGACAAAGAGACACAACTGAGAGGCATGTATGCAGCACGCCAACAGCCCACTCCAGCATGTTTTCTATTTGGTGCATTTTCAGCCACACACACAAAAGCCAAATGGACATAATTAGGTCCAAAATAAACCTCTATTGTCTTCTCCAACAAGCCCCTCAAAGCCCCAAACATGCCTCTCAGGATAATGAACTCAAAGAGCCTGGGATAGCAACGGGAATAGTCCAAATACACATGAAGTCTTTCTTCTGAAGATTTCTTTGTTCCGTTTGACATGTGAAAGGATCATGTGGATGTTATGCAGAAGGAACTGTCAATTACTGACATAAAGAAGCGGAGAAATGCACGGAAACATTTTGGGTAGAGTCTTTTGTTGTGTAGTGTAGTATCTGAAGATTTATGGCTTTGACTTGGGTCTCTGTTAAGGACTAATATGGAATTGGCTCTCTGAAGATTTATGACTTTTAAACTTAGGTCTCTGTTAGAGGCTTACATGGGCTTTGTTCTATTCTTGCTTTCTACCTCTCCCCACATAACTACGTCTTATGTGAGTGACTATTTTGAGAATTGGGAAAGCTGTCCTCTCCAGATCTTCTGCAGGGTCCTGTAATTGATGCTGAATTATTTGATGTAATAACCCTTTTAAAATCAAGAACAGTGTCTGCGGATTCCCCTCCATACATCACCACAGCATTGCTACTAAAGATACCACAGTAGCTACCAACCTTTTTCTCCAACGTGGTATCATGATTTTGCGTAAACACTGGTGCTGCGCTGCACTGGGTGCAGGATAGGTGCCTTAGTCTTTCTGAACGCAACATGTGATTCAGTTCATCTTACTATCTTGTCATAGTGAACATCAAGTCTGAATACATTTTTTGTCATGAGCTATTTCATTCTTGCAAGAGTTGTGCGACTCAGGAGACAGAGAGCTTCAGACAGCTTTTCAATCAAGAAACTATTACTAACTATTTTAAGTTCAGCAGCTGACGGCCAAATCAAACTACTTCTCTTTAAAAAATCATGTGTCCTATATATCATATTTTAATCTCGGGACACACACCTCTCTTACTTTCCAGTGTAACTTGTGTGTGTGTGTGTGTGTGCAGATTTGATACATGAGCTTAGGACCAATAATACCACGGTTTACAGTTTTCTTTTTCAGTTTTTAAAATGATTTTCGATACCATGCTTTGAGAAATACAAACATATGTGAGTGAAGATTTTGATGCCAGCTTTGGATACTTTGGATACTGGATACAACAGAATGTATGTGTTTGTGTGTGTGTCTATCTGTGTGTGTCTATCTGTGTGTCTGTGTGTGTGTGTGTGTGTGTGTGTGTGTGTGTGTGTGTGTGTCTGTCTGTCTGTTTGTGTGTGTGTGTGTGTGTGTGAGTGTGTCTCTGTGTGTGTGTTTGTGTGTGTGGTGTGTGAATGTGTGTGTGTCTGTGTGTGTGTGTGTGTCTGTGTGTGACTCTGTATGAAATAATTTGCTAGTGATGTCTGTGTGTTTGTGTGTGTTTCTGTGTGTGTGTGTGTCTCTCTCTGTGTGTGTGTGTCTCTGTGTGTGTGTGCACATCATTTCAATAAAGAGAATCCCAGTCACCTTGGAAACACAAACAAAAAATAGCCTTTTTTTCCCTTTTCTGTTTGCTTTTTATGCGTTCTGGTTTAAGCTGGAGCTTCTGTTTGACACACACACACACACACACACACACACACACACACACACACACACACACACACACACACACACACACAGTATATTGATTTGGTGGGCTGGTGATGGTTGAACAGGCTTCACGCTTGTGAATGTCTCTGCGATCTTCCCCATTAGTCCATTCAGCATCAGTTATGTGTGCGAGCGCTTAATTACACACTTAAAGTTCGCTCTTATGAATACACACTCGTCTGCCGTAATTAAACTAATCTGTTTATGTGCAGTTTTCATGCATCAATGTAAGAAGAAGAAGAAAAAAAATCAATACAATAAAAACTGTTCACTTTGACATTAGAGAGGGCTAATAAAACAGCGAGATCAACCACCACGCACGGTTAATGTTACCACGCTCTGTAATCTCTGACGGGATGTCTTAATTATCATCGTCAGGCTCAACGTGCTTTCTGTTGTCTTGTCGCCCAGAGCTGTAAACAGCCACACAGGGTTATAGGATAGTACGCAGTTAACATGCACGGGACGCATGAAACTAACGACTCTGCTAATTCTCTCCTAACGATGACACTGCTATTAGTGTGTTTATTAAGCTCTGGCTGTAGTACTTGCTTCAACATTTAAATGCAAGGTTTCGCCAAGTATGCCGCCCTTTTATTAAAGGTCCCATGACATGGTGCTCTTTGGATGCTTTTATATAGACCTTAGTGGTCCCCTAATACTGTATCTGAAGTCTCTTTTATATAGACCTTAGTGGTCCCCTAATACTGTATCTGAAGTCTCTTTTATATAGACCTTAGTGGTCCCCTAATACTGTATCTGAAGTCTCTTTTATATAGACCTTAGTGGTCCCCTAATACTGTATCTGAAGTCTCTTTTATATAGACCTTAGTGGTCCCCTAATACTGTATCTGAAGTCTCTTTTATATAGACCTTAGTGGTCCCCTAATACTGTATCTGAAGTCTCTTTTATATAGACCTTAGTGGTCCCCTAATACTGTATCTGAAGTCTCTTTTATATAGACCTTAGTGGTCCCCTAATACTGTATCTGAAGTCTCTTTTATATAGACCTTAGTGGTCCCCTACTACTGTATCTGAAGTCTCTTTTATATAGACCTTAGTGGTCCCCTAATACTGTATCTGAAGTCTCTTTTATATAGACCTTAGTGGTCCCCTGATACTGTATCTGAAGATAGATTCCCATAGAGGAAGGCAGATGTTTATTTTTAAAGGCCAGTTATTTCATGGATCCAGGATACTATGCATCCTGATAAAGTTTCCTTGGCCTTTGGAATTAAAACAGCCCCACATCATTACAGTATAGTGGAACTACTCTAACTAATACTGGGAAAGAAATGCAGCTTTTTTCAGTTTTTTAACAAACAGAGGTAGGAAATAGGACAACATCCAGACTTTGCTGATGGGTATTTCCCTTCACAGCTGCAGAGCTAGTGGAGGCTAGAACAACTGGAAGATATAAGGAAGGATTTAGTCATGTCAAGAAGTCCGTGTAGCACAAAATCACAATCTCGTCTCAAAGGGGCTGTATACAACATCCTGTCCTTAGGCCCTCCAAACAAACAGACAAACACGAGTCGAAGATGAGAGGAGGACATGAAAAGCGAAGAAAAAGCAGGAGGCATAGAGCGAGCAGAAGCACGATGGAGAGGCAGTGAGAACGATGGTAAATGGAGATGAGAGAAAGGAGGCGGAGAAGGACAGAAAGAGGGAGCGCTTGTTCAATAATCAGGGAGCTATTCTGAGCTCTGCTGTCCTTTAGATGATCTCAATCCCTCGCTTGTCAGCATGGGTGTGAGATAGCGGGGGTGTTCTTCATTAACACACAGATAAATTAACTCGGGGCTCAGTTTCTTTTTACTCTTTCTTCAGTCTCACTTTGAACTGCTGAACCATAAGAATGGCCATCGGAGTCGTCCGGGAAAGGAGAAATGGAAAAATGATCACGCAGCAAGACAGAAACGGTTCTACTCAACAGTGATGAACCTTTTGTTTTTCTGACGCATTCTCTTGAACAAGTTTGTACGATATGGTGCAAAAACTCATGCACAACATTTCATTTGATATCCTGTGGAATTACAGGTACAACAGTCAGCCGGTCACCTGACAGTTAAGTTCGGGAGTCTCACACCATCGCAAAACATGGACTGAACAATGACATCAAACAGAGCCATAATATCATTCAGTTCAAAAACAGATTAAAGGTCCCATGGCCTGAACATTTTACTTTGAGGTTTATTTTAACATTATTATGAGTTCCCCCAGCCTGCCTATGGTTCCCCAGTGGCTAGAAATGGTGATAGGTGTATCCTGCTCTGCCTTTGAGGAAAATGAAAGCTCAGCTGGGCCACTAAGGTCTATATAAAAGAGACTTCTGATACAGTATTAGGGGACCACTAAGGTCTATATAAAAGAGACTTCTGATACAGTATTAGAGGACCACTAAGGTCTATATAAAAGAGACTTCTGATACAGTATTAGAGGACCACTAAGGTCTATATAAAAGAGACTTCAGATACAGTATTAGGGGACCACTAAGGTCTATATAAAAGAGACTTCAGATACAGTATTAGGGGACCACTAAGGTCTATATAAAAGAGACTTCAGATGCAGTATTAGGGGACCACTAAGGTCTATATAAAAGAGACTTCAGATACAGTATTAGGGGACCACTAAGGCCTATATAAAAGAGACTTCAGATACAGTATTAGGGGACCACTAAGGTCTATATAAAAGAGACTTCAGATACAGTATTAGAGGACCACTAAGGTCTATATAAAAGAGACTTCAGATACAGTATTAGGGGACCACTAAGGTCTATATAAAAGAGACTTCAGATACAGTATTAGGGGACCACTAAGGTCTATATAAAAGAGACTTCAGATGCAGTATTAGGGGACCACTAAGGTCTATATAAAAGAAACTTCAGATACAGTATTAGGGGACCACTAAGGCCTATATAAAAGAGACTTCAGATACAGTATTAGGGGACCACTAAGGTCTATATAAAAGAGACTTCAGATACAGTATTAGGGGACCACTAAGGTCTATATAAAAGAGACTTCAGATACAGTATTAGGGGACCACTAAGGTCTATATAAAAGAGACTTCAGATAGAGTATTAGGGGACCACTAAGGTCTATATAAAAGAGACTTCAGATACAGTAGTAGGGGACCACTAAGGTCTATATAAAAGAGACTTTAGATACAGTATTAGGGGACCACTAAGGTCTATATAAAAGAGACTTTAGATACAGTATTAGGGGACCACTAAGGTCTATATAAAAGAGACTTCAGATACAGTATTAGGGGACCACTAAGGTCTATATAAAAGAGACTTCAGATAGAGTATTAGGGGACCACTAAGGTCTATATAAAAGAGACTTCAGATACAGTATTAGGGGACCACTAACGTCTATATAAAAGAGACTTCAGATACAGTATTAGGGGACCACTAAGGCCTATATAAAAGCATTCAAAAAGCAGCATGTCATGGGACCTTTAAAGACATTAATACTTGACCAATACATAAAAGAATAGACCCAAACATAGGAAGGGAATTGTAATGTAAATGTACTGTTGTATATCGTTGTAAGTTATTGTAAGACCTGAAAGATTGCATGCTGTATTTGCATATTTCTTTTTTTTGGAAGATGCAGGCTGTGTGAACGCAGCCTAAATCTCTGGATCAGTAACGAGGCTTTGAAGTGATTCAGTTACTCCTCGGCTGCCTGGAGAGTTTACAGCTTTCAAGATGCCTTCACTGTCCCCGACCGAGCCGTTAATGGGGTCTGTTTACAGCAGGCACACATTAGATGAACGTTGTAGAAATAAAATAAATGCACGTTGTTAAACTTCTGACTCATGTTAGGTGGTTCCATTAACGTCATATGAATGCAATATTTGGGTCTGTAGAGGCTTTTACACTTTAACGGTACAATAAAAACTGTAATTTGCTTTTAAAGGAGCGTCACGTTACAGTTTAATAACATTTTCAGAGCATGTTGGTGCTTCCAAAATCATGTATTTCCTGTTTTTCTGTTCCCTGAAGGGTACTTTGGGGACAGGAGTTTTTTTAACATTAATATGAGTTCCCCCAGCCTGCCTATGGTCCCCAAGTGGCAATAAATGGTGATCGGTGTAAACCGAGCCCTGGGTATCCTGCTCTGCCTTTGAGAAAAGGAAAGCTCAGATGGGCCAATCAGGAATCTTCTCCTTATGAGGTCATAACGGGAAAGGTTACCTCCCCTTTCTCTGCTTTGCCCAAAATACCAAAGAGTTCGAGACTAAGTTAAATCTAACATGAGAGCTGAAGTTGTTCCAGAAAGGAAACGGGATCTTTTAGGGAGGAATGCAACATTTGTTATGAACCAAAGGGAGGTGTTTTGTTGCTGTTTGTGCTTCTCCAAATTGGAAACACATTTCCCATGAGCCTCGTTGCTTTCTGACACCCCTTCCATGAAGAAGAAGTTATGGTGTCCTGATGTTGGCAGATGGGAAGCTACGGGCAGTTTTTACTGCACTTGAACAACTAAACTGGCCCGTAAAGAAATAATAAAGACAATCCGTTCTGCACCGAGGAGGCTGACAACAGACCACCTATTATTCCTGACAATTATTAGGTTATTAATAGTAGAAATAGGTTTCCCAAAATGCCAGACAGCCCCAGGTGGGATGCCAGTCTTTGTAACTGCAGCTCATTTTGCTGACTTAACGGCAGCCATGTTGCTCTGTGCTGGAAGAGGAGCCAGTAATGAGAGGGAGAGGAGACAGCTAAAAAAATGTGAGATATGCTCCAGGAACATGCTGAGGGACATTTTGGTGTTTCATTACAGGATCAGCATGTTGAAGGAACAACATGTCTGCCGTTATCCAATTTCTGTTTAATCCAATCCCATATATACACACATGTATAGACCTTAATCCCCAAATACTGTATCTGAAGTCTCTTTTATATAGACCTTAGTGGTCCCCTAATACTGTATCTGAAGTCTCTTTTATATAGGCCTTAGTGGTCCCCTAATACTGTATCTGAAGTCTCTTTTATATAGACCTTAGTGGTCCCCTAATACTGTATCTGAAGTCTCTTTTATATAGACCTTAGTGGTCCCCTAATACTGTATCTGAAGTCTCTTTTATATAGACCTTAGTGGTCCCCTAATACTGTATCTGAAGTCTCTTTTATATAGACCTTAGTGGTCCCCTAATACTGTATCTGAAGTCTCTTTTATATAGACCTTAGTGGTCCCCTAATACTGTATCTGAAGTCTCTTTTATATAGACCTTAGTGGTCCCCTAATACTGTATCTGAAGTCTCTTTCCCGAAATTCAGCCTTGGTGCAGAATTACAGCCACTAGAGCCAGTCCCACAATGACCTTTCCTAGTAAGGTGGAGGGTGGGGGTGTGGTCTTGACCAACTGTCACTTTGCTCGTTTGAAAGCCATGATGTCTCTCTCTCTCTCTCTCATGGGTGGGCCAAATTCTCTGGGCGGGCAAAGCAGGGAAAGGGGAGGTAACCTTGCTCCTTATGACCTCATAAGGAGAAGATTCCTGATTGGTCCATCTGAGCATTCATTTTGTCAAAGGCAGAGCAGGATACCCAGGGCTCGGTTTGCACCTATCACCATTTCTAGCCACTGGGGGACCATAGGCAGGCTGGTGGGGA
Source organism: Perca flavescens (assembly GCF_004354835.1). Lineage (NCBI taxonomy): Eukaryota > Metazoa > Chordata > Actinopteri > Perciformes > Percidae > Perca > Perca flavescens. The sequence goes on from NC_041351.1 coordinate 2,617,610, forward strand.
ACGCATATTAATGTTAAAAAAAAAACTCATAAAGTTAAATTGTCATGCCACGGGACCTTTAAACCCCCCCAATGCAGCACAAGCAGACTTTATACTGTATTTCACAGGGATCATATAGCCCACTGCACATCGTAGTATGAGTGTGTGTGTGTGTGTGTGTGTGTGTGGATTAGTCTATTATAATGCTGTTTACATTCTCAGGGATCATGCAGCCCACTGCACATCGCAGTATGAGTGTGTGTGTGAGTGTGTGTGTGTGTGTGTGCTAAGGTTCATGGAATTGCTGTGTGTGTGTGTGTGTGTGTGCACACGTGTGTCTGTATGGTATGTGTGTGTTAGGTGGATGAAACGAAGGTGGGGAATGGCATATGGAATATTTATATTTATGACTTGTCTTGTGTATCTGCACCATATCACCCAAATGTCCCTATTTTACCTTGACCTTGATTACGGTTCCGCTTTGTGCTTCTCCAGATTAGATTTCGATTTAAAAGACAAGTACGTGACGAAGTTAAGCTCAAATCAAATCACAGTGAATTCACGGAAAAAGTCTCCTCAGGAATCATCTACTAAAGACTGTCAGCACTGATCTGATCTGGAAGTCCTGCTGGTTTTCACATCCAGCGCCTGTCTGTCTGTCTGTCTCTTTACGGCGAGCTCTGCTCCCCCGTGGAGGTCAAACCCAGCGGACACATCTCTACCCACATGGCTGCTGCTCATGCATTATTCCTGTCCTCTCTCATTCTTTCCCTTTTCCTCAAATGTCAGCACTCTTTTCCCTCCTGTCATCCGAAAAGGCTACGCATGCTGTATTTCTGTAACTCACTCTCCCGTGGACAGCTGAGCCAAATGCCAGCGTTTCTCCCCCCCCATGCTGCTCCCTACCGTGACTCGCAAAAAAAAAACATCAGTAAAAGAGCCAAAGCAACATCGGCAAAAGAGCCAAAAAAACATCGGCAAAATAGCCAAAAAACATCTGTAAAAGAGCCAAAACACATCTGTAAAAGAGCCTAAAAACATTGGTAAAAGAGCTAAAAAAAACATCTGTAAAAAAGCCTAAAATCATTGGAAAACCTTTTAAAAAACATCGGTAAAAGAGCCAAAAAACATTGGTAAAAGAGCCCAAAAAATATCTGTAAAAAAGCCTAAAAACATTGGAAAAAATTCTAAAAAACATCGGTAAAAGAGCCAAAAAACATCGGAAAAAGTGCCAAAAACCATTGTCAAAAGAGCCAAAAAACATCGGAAAAAGAGCCAAAAAACATCTGAAAAAGAGCCAAAAAACATCAGAAAAAATTCCAAAAAACATCGGTAAAAGAGACAAAAAACATTTCTTTTGCTCGTTGATTGGCGATTCAAAAAGCTTTCAGAGGGTGTAAACTGTAACGGTATGTACGACCCACCTGAGATCATCTGTCACACAGTGGGGCCGCTGACTGGAATCAACTTTTCTTTCCGGTTTAAGTTTGAGTTTCGGGGGGAGTAAAACACATTCCTGTGTTCAGCCACGGTCACGATCACTTTCTATGTACAGATAAACAGTTTGCAGGTGGAGTTCAAGTACAAATTACTGCTACTTTAAAGGGGCACTATGCAGTTTTGGCCATTTCTTTGCTGTTTTCCCCCTCTTTGCTCGCATGTTTCTCTCTAGAGCTCCCCCTACAGCTTCGGAATAGATATTTGGCAACACTGTCGTAAAAACTCGTTGGCAACTGGCAGCGAAGCTAGCTAGCTAGCGAGTCGGTAACAGACAGCGATCGTAGTAAAAACCTTTACGGACGACAGCAAACATCCTGAGGTCACAATAACAAGAAATGCAAATATTAAACTGATAACTGGTCAGCATCGGATTTGCAGGCTTGTGTTTGTCTCAGCTCCGATGTTTACTGGTGTCTGACTCCTCTCTCGGTCAGTCGGCCGTTTCCTCTTCCTCTGTTCCTCCTAGCTTTCGGCTTCTTTTTTAGCCGGCTCAGCCATGACGATAGTGTGAAAAACTCCATTGCTACCTTGTTCTTATAGCTAGCCGGTTCCTGTATGTGTGCAGTGCTGTGAAGCAATTGTTACACGGTGAGACCTGATATCAAGTGTGGTGGTTTTTCCGCTTACAGGCGCTAGGGGGAAGCGAGACGGCCACCATTCAACTCGAAAAAAAAGTCATATAACCATCCCAATGGCTCCGAAGCTGTTCAGTTAAGGTAAATTAAGCTAAAAAAAAAAACCCTGCACAGTTCCCCTTTAAGCCCAGTTTGGACACAAGATTCGAACTTGCAGCTACTTGCAACGTGTCGGTCTGCAGCGCTCTCAAAGCTGCCAGTTCACACTAATGAGACGAGACGGTGTATCATCTCCATAGAAACGACTCTCTGTAATCCCATTCTAACTTCTGCCTTTTCGGGCTTTTTAACAAACTTAACTAGTCATTTTGGTGTCTAAACTTAACTGTCGCCGCGGCATGATGCTCACCTTTTTTGCAGCACACACACACACACACACACACACACACACACACACACACACAGAGCCACACACACACACACACACACACACAGAGAGGCACACACACACACACACACACACACACACACACACACACACACACACACACACACAGAGCCACACACACACACACACACACACACAAACAGACATGTATTGTAATATACAGTTTTTTACAATCACTTTGCAACTAATTTCAGAACCTTGACGTCATTTTTCAAAACTCTAGACACAAAACTCACAACCAATGATCAAAATGCACATTTTTCAAAACTCTAACACTTTTTTTCAATTGCTTGGATACAATGCACATAAACCAAATATCATTTGTTCATTTAACAAAGATCACCTGTTCAATATGACACAACTTAACATCAAAGTACTACTATTTCAAAAAGCAATTCACACATTACATTTTAAATAATTGTCTATTCATTCCATTACAATCATCTAACTGTCAATCGATACAACTACTCAAAATAATAAGTAACTGTTGCATTACTCTTAATGCATAGTTGTATGGAAACAGACAAACAATATTCCATGTTTAGATCATGAAAGTTTCAAGATAACGAGATTCACATGTCACCAATTAGTGTGGATCATGAACCAACTAGACTACATCATCTATGGATGTAATACTTCATCATCATTCTTTACTGTAATGTACTACTGTTTATCAGACACTGTTTCTATAGTACCATGTACCAACTTTTCAGACTCTTTACAGTATTTACAGTACTGCACTGTATGGATTCAGGCCCTTGGAATTGCTTGTCCAATTCTGCCAACTTGTTACTGATGATTGAGATATATAATTTAGTCATGTGAAAAAATTAGGACACCCATGCTAAAGTTGACTGAAAAGAGGAATAAAAAAAACATGTATTGCAAATTGATCTTAATGCAATCCAATCTTTAAGGACACCAATTTTCTTTGTGAATGAATAATGTATCGTAAATAAATAAATGTTCTTCCTTAAAATACAGGGGGCATAAGTAAGTACACCCCTATGTTAAATTCCCATAGAGGCAGGCAGATTTTTATTTTTACTGTAAAGGCCAGTTATTTCATGGATCAGGATACTATGCATCCTGATAAATTTCCCTTGGCGTTTGGAATACCATGGGGTAGTTTCCATAAAATCATCTCTCAATGCAAATCAAACCAGCTATCAACTTAAATTAACTGAAATAAAACCATGCCAATCTATAGGTATGGTGAAGGGTATGTGATGATGTGGGGCTATTTTAATTCCAAAGGCCAAGGGAACTTTATCAGGATGCATAGTATCCTGGATCCATGAAATAACTGGCCTTTAAAAATAAAAATCTGCCTGCCTGTGAAAAATGGGCCTCCCCGCCCACATCCACAGAGGATGGTGGCGACAAGGACACACTGAGAATGGGTGGTGATGGGATGAAGACACAGCCAACAGCCAACGTGGATTTGCAGGGAAAATGTAGATTTATTTACAGTGCTCTAAAATACGTCATCCAGCACTCTGTTAACAACAACAAAAAAAACTTCCAAAACAAACCACTGGGTTTCTCAATTTAACTAGCACAAGCAAAAAAAAAGAAATCTCTTCTCTCAACAAGTTTCTGCATACAACCTCTCAGCAAGTTGACACTCTCCCGACTCTCTCTCGCGGCAGAAAAACCCGCGTTTTAAATAAGGCCCTTCAATTACACTAATTGGTAGAAACCAACATCACAGGGGGTTTTGTTATGTATCGTGGTTCAGCAGATATTTGATCTAATCACACACATACATTGAAATATACTTCATACACCTCATGTACTCCTAATAATACTAACATTAATTTCCTGTAATTGAATAAGCATTGCATTACAATACATCCCATAATTTTATACTAATACAATAGCTTTCCCCGGCTCAAATAAACCCTTTCCCCTGGCCCAAACAGGGAATAAAATAGCCATTGTCATGGAGCTCGTGTTCCTTGGGGAAACAAATTGCTGCGGGACCAGGAAAATGAAAGTCGGTGCTATCTGTGTAATGTTGGTGTTTGCGTGCACAATGTATGGATTAACAGAAAGAAATGTGTTATGGAGCAGAATCAACGGGTACCACGTCGTTCGCTATTTGATTTACAGCTGTTTGGTGAGTAACTGAAAGTTGTGTAAATAAAGATTGCATATGAATGAACCACGCTGCGGTTGCCGGCACCGCGTGTAGTTACAAACATTCGCCGCTACATGTGTGTGTGCTTGTAAGCGGAGTTTGTGCGTGTAGGATAAGGGGTCAGTTTAAATGTTGTGGAGCATGTCAGGCGAGTTGGGGAAAAGGAGGGGCTCTACCTTTTCACACTGCCTCTATGGGAATTTAACATAGGGGTGTACTTACTTATGCCCCCTGTATTTTAAGGAAGAACATTTATTTATTTACGATACATTATTCATTCACAAACAAAATTGGTGTCCATAAAGGTTGGATTTTTCCTAATTTTTTTAATTAAGGCATTAAGATCAATTTCCAAAGATGATTTTTTTATTCCTCCTTTTAGTCAACTTTAGCATGGGTGTCCTAATTTTTTTCTCATGACTGTATATATACTTTATTTATAGAGTACTGTATGTCTGTTGTCGTTGCAAATGAGAATTTGTTATATTTGTTTTGTTCAAATCAGTCCATGAACCCAGTAAACACATGAATGAAGTAAACAGGGACTGTCCTTCCTTTGCAGTACCTTAAGTTGCTGCATTCTGGCTGCTGTCTGGAGATTCCTTCATGCACAACTCGTATTCTATCAGATGTTTCGTACCAGATAGCGGCCATGCTGTGTATAGTTTAGGGTCCTCGCCACCAGTGAAACTATGGGCAGCTTATGTGTGGGTGATCTAAAGTAACGTTTCAATGGTATTTCACAATATATTTGTTTTTTGAAACAGTGATTGTGCAAGTGCAAGATTTCTTTAAAGATATGAATGCCCAATGCAATGTTTTGAACATTGGACAGTTTTGTGTGTAGAGTTTTGAAAAATGACATCAAGGTTCTGAAATTAGTAGCAAAGTGATTGTAAAAAACTGTAAAAGCAAAGGGATTCTGCTGAGGTAAACATATTTACTCCAAGGACACAAACACACACACACACACAGACACACCGTAAGGTCATGTCTGCACAAACACACATGTGCAACCACACGCACACACACACACAGTAACAGACACACACACGCACACACTCTGTATTTCTCTGATTTATTTCACTGTTATGGAACCTCTTTGATGTTTCTAATCTACACAAAGCTAAGCTCTCTGGGGCCTTTTCAAAGAAAAACACACCAACTTAAATGAGAATTAGTGTACGTGTGTGTGTGTGTGTGTGTGTGTGTGTGTGTGTGTGTGTGTGTGTGTGTGTGTGTGTGTGTGTGTGTGTTTCCCAGCGTTTGATTTCTACCTTTTCTTTTTCATCTAAAAGACGATCCGTGGGTGTTCGATGATAATTACCTCTGCTGCAGGGACTTCATATTCAACCCTCACTGGATTACAAAAAACTTTTCCATAATTTTAATTTAGTTTCACTTAAATACTCACCAGCAGCGGCGCCACACAATGCATCAACACAATCACATCGAGGGCCAGATGTAGAGTTTACTAACAATCTTTTATTTAAGAGAAAAGTCAGTTATCTTTAACCGTATTATTGTATGTCTTATAAAGTCTTGTCATTTACAGTTTTGTTGACTAAAAGTCCTTAAAGCCAAAAAATTGCTCGGCTACTGGTTAGTATTCTGCTGACTCCTCCTCCCATCCTCAGTCCATGAACCCAGTAAACACATGAATGAAGTAAACAGTGACTGTCCTTCCTTTGCAGTACCTGAAGTTGCTGCATTCTGGCTGCTGTCTGGAGATTCCTTCGTGCACAACTCATATTCTGTCAGATGTTTCAGACCAGATGTTGTAACAGCGGCCATGCTGTGTATAGTTTAGGGTCCTCGCCACCACCAGACCAATCAGCATTCAACAGATTGAACATGTAGCTGGACTTGAATGGCGTTCTTTTGACTGAAAGTACTGTCAAACAACAACTTTTTCTGCTCACCAGATCCACGTCCACTTCCTCACAGCCTGCTGCATTGAATGCACCACCTACGTAAACACCTTCCCTCACCAGTTCCATGTCCACTTTCTCCCAGCCTACTGGATTGAACGCTCCACCTACGTCAACACCTTCCCTCACCAGATCCATGTCCACTTCCTCACAGCCTGCTGCATTGAATGCTCCACCTACGTAAACACCTTCCCTCACCAGATCCATGTCCACTTTCTCACAGCCTGCTGCATTGAACGCTTCACCTACGTAAACACCTTCCTCACCAGATCCATGTCCACTTTCTGACAGCCTACTGCATTGAACGCTTCACCTACGTAAACACCTTCCCTCACCAGATCCATGTCCACTTTCTCACAGCCTGCTGCATTGAACGCTTCACCTACGTAAACACCTTCCTCACCAGATCCATGTCCACTTTCTCACAGCCTGCTGCATTGAACTCTCCACCTACGTAAACACCTTCCCTCACCAGATCCATGTCCACTTTCTCACAGCCTACTGCATTGAACGCTCCACCTACGTAAACACCTTCCCGTAATCAACGGCGCCGTCGTTACGGCGACCAGCGTAGCGCGCCTAATGCAAGTGTAGGGTTCGGTTCCCTGGGAAGAAATTCTATCGTTCTGCAGAAAACCTACCCGTCAAAAAGCCCAATATTCAGCCCAATCAGAAGCCGAATCCTGGATTTGGTGCATCCCTGGTGTTTAGTGATATCTTACATATTTGTGAATTTGGGTAGGCTACATATTATGAACCAAAAAGTTTGAGCGGGCTGCCTTCTCCAGGAAACAGCAGCGCTGCAGAGAGCAGGCGGGTGGTGTCCGATCTGTGCAGAGCACCGGAACAAAAACACCGAAATCTTTTATGTATTTCAGTTTTGGTCATTAATATGAGTGTGTTCACTGGTCTGTCAGATATAAATCCCCATAACTCTGCAGGTATATTTAGTATAATCTTTGTTGACTTTGAGGCTGTACCTTTGATAAGAGTAGGGCGACTTTGAGTTAATATTCACTCCAGAGTGGCCTGAACTTAATTATTGGAATCAATCTTTATTACAGAACCATATAATCTGAAATATGCCGTTTCTTTGAGATGCACAGATACAGAGTAATGGCCATGATTGAAGGGATTAGGGGACACTATATTACAGGCAGTCCGCTCTGAAACCCAAACATCTGGTTCTCTGTTTTCATTACAGCTTCTTCATTCTCAGTCCTGTCAGGATCACTCGGCTTCATTTTGTGTCTCTTTATGGGACGTCCAAGAGCTCAGTAGTCATTTATCACTACTCACATAGAAAAAAACAGGACTCCTTCTTTGTGGTTTTGGGAATAAAAAATGAAAAAATGGAAAAAAATATCTATCTAGCTCCATGTATTATTCACACAAATTAGCATACTTTGAGTTTTCAAAGGCACACATTGTTGTTAACGACTCTAAATTACCTCGGGGGTTTGAAATTAGTACCGTCTGAGGCTCTTGTTCGTTCCCTAACATTTCTAATGGATTCATTTCAGAACAATGCACTCCCCATTATGCACAAATGGATGGGTAATTTTGGTTCTTAACAAAATAATTGCAAGCCCTTTTAAGCTCCTCTGTGATAGAGAAAAGAGGAGGGAGACAAAGAAAAGAGACAGACGGACAGACAGAAGATGAGAAAATGGGAATCTGATCAGAGCGGAGTGATGGACGATGTCAACATGCTGAGGCTCAGTCAGTGGCAGAAATCTATGACACATATTACTAGGGATGCACTGAATCCAGATTTTTGGGGTTCGGCCGAATACCAAATCCTCTGGTTGAGATTGTGCTGACTCCTCCTCCCATCCTCAGTCCATGAACCCAGTAAACACATGAATGAAGTAAACAGGGACTGTAGGTTTAGGGTCCTCGCCACCACCAGACCAATCAGCATTGAACAGATTGAACATGTAGCTGGACTTGAATGGCCTTCTTTTGACTGAAAATGAGAATCCAATCAAGGGCCAGACATGTAGAGTATATTGCCTTTATCCATCCATCCATCTTCGTCCGCTTATCCGGTGTCGGGTCGCGGGGGGAGCAGCTCCAGCAGGGGACCCCAAACTTCCCTTTCCCGAGCAACATTAACCAGCTCCGACTGGGGGATCCCGAGGCGTTCCCAGGCCAGGTTGGAGATATAATCCCTCCACCTAGTCCTGGGTCTTCCCCGAGGCCTCCTCCCAGCTGGACGTGCCTGGAACACCTCCCTAGGGAGGCGCCCAGGGGGCATCCTTACCAGATGCCCGAACCACCTCAACTGGCTCCTTTCGACGCAAAGGAGCAGCGGCTCTACTCCGAGCTCCTCACGGATGACTGAGCTTCTCACCCTATCTCTAAGGGAGACGCCAGCCACCCTCCTGAGGAAACCCATTTCGGCCGCTTGTACCCTGGATCTCGTTCTTTCGGTCATGACCCAGCCTTCATGACCATAGGTGAGGGTAGGAACGAAAACTGACGGTAGATCGAGAGCTTTGCCTTCTGGCTCAGCTCTCTTTTCGTCACAACGGTGCGATAGATTGAATGCAATACCGCACCCGCTGCGCCGATTCTCCGACCAATCTCCCGCTCCATTGTCCCTCACTCATGAACAAAACCCCAAGGTACTTGAACTCCTTCACTTGGGGTAAGGACTCATTCCCTACCTGGAGAAGGCATTCCATCGGTTTCCTGCTGAGAACCATGGCCTCCGATTTAGAGGTGCTGATCCTCATCCCAACCGCTTCACACTCGGTTGCGAACCGATCCAGTGAGTGCTGAAGGTCGCAGGCCGATGATGCCATCAGGACCACATCATCTGCAAAGAGCAGCGATGAGATCCCCAGCCCACCAAACTGCAACCCCTCCCCACCCCGACTACGCCTCGATATCCTGTCCATAAATATTACAAACAGGATTGGTGACAAAGCGCAGCCCTGGCGGAGGCCAACCCTCACCTGAAACGAGTCCGACTTACTACCGAGAACCCGGACACAGCTCTCACTTTGGTCATACAGAGATTGGATGGCCCTGAGTAGAGACCCCCACCCCATACTCCCCCAGCACCTCCCACAGTATCTCCCGGGGACCCGGTCATACGCCTTCTCCAAATCCACAAAACACATGTAGACCCGGTTGGGCATACTCCCAGGCTCCCTCCAGGATCCTTGCGAGTGAAGAGCTGGTCCGTTGTTCCACGACCAGGACGGAATCCGCATTGTTCCTCCTCAACCCGAGGTTCGACTATCGGCCGAACCCTCCTTTCCAGCACCTTGGAGTAGACTTTACCAGGGAGGCTGAGAAGTGTGATACCCCTATAATTGGCACACACCCTCTGGTCCCCCTTTTTAAAAGAGGAACCACCACCCCAGTCTGCCACTCCTTTGGCACCGTCCCAGACTTCCACGCAATGTTGAAGAGGCGTGTCAACCAGGACAGCCCCTCCACACCCAGAGCCTTGAGCATTTCTGGACGGATCTCATCAATCCCGGGGCTTTGCCACTGTGTAGTTGTTTGACTACATCAGTGACTTCCGCCTGGGAAATCGGCGACAATCCCCGTTATCCTCCAGCTCTGCCTCTAACATAGAGGGCGTATTAGTCGGATTCAGGAGTTCCTCAAAGTGCTCCTTCCACCGCCCTATTACCTCCTCAGTGGAGGTCAACAGTGTCCCATCCTTACTGTACACAGCTTGGATGGTTCCCCGCCTCCCCCCTCCTGAGGTGGCGAACAGTTTTCCAGAAACACTTTGGTGCCGACCGAAAGTCCTTCTCCATGTCTTCTCCAAACTTCTCCCACACCCGCTGCTTTGCCTCTTTCACGGCAGAGGCTGCAGCCCTTCGGGCCCTTCCGGTACCCTGCAACCGCCTCCGAGTCCTCCGAGATAACATATCCCGGAAGGACTCCTTCTTCAGTCGGACGGCTTCCCTGGCCACTGGTGTCCACCACGGTGTTCGTGGGTTACCGCCCCTTGAGGCACCTAAGATCCTAAGACCACAGCTCCTCGCCGCAGCTTCAGCAATGGAAACTTTGAACATTGTCCACTGGGTTCAATGCCCCCAGCCTCCACAGGGATGCACGAAAAGCTCCGCCGGAGGTGTGAGTTGAAAGTCTGTCGGACAGGGGCCTCCTCCAGACGTTCCCAATTTACCCGCACTACACGTTTGGGCTTACCAGGTCTGTCCAGAGTCTTCCCCCACCCCTGACCCAACTCACCACCAGATGGTGATCGGTTGACAGCTCTGCCCCTCTCTTCACCCGAGTGTCCAAAACATACGGCCTCAGATCAGATGAAACGATTATGAAATCGATCATTGACCTTCGGCCTAGGGTGCTCTGGTACCAGGTACACTTATGAGCATCCCTATGTTCGAACATGGTGTTCGTTATAGACAATCCATGACTAGCACAGAAGTCCAACAACAAACAACCACTCTGGTTTAGATCAGGAGGCCGTTCCTCCCAATCACGCCTCTCAGGTGTCTCCATCATTGCCCACGTGTGCGTTGAAGTCCCCCAGCAGAACAATGGAGTCCCCCACTGGAGCCCCATGCAGGACTCCAGTCAAGGTCTCCAAGAAGGCCGAATACTCCGAACTCCTGTTTGGTGCATATGCACAAACAACAGTCAGAGTTTTCCCCCCCACAACCCGCAGGCGTAGGGAGGCGACCCTCTCTTTATGTCATGGGAAAAGTCAAATATCTTTTTATCTGTATTAATGCATGTTTCTCAGTTACAGTTTGGTCAACAAAAATGAAGAAGAAAATATGTATTGTGAATCTAAATGTATGGAGGGGCCAGATTTGGTTCGCTGGGAAAAAATTCTGAGGTTCGGCAGAAACCCAACCCCGTCAAAAAAGCCCAAATATTCTGCCGAATCTGAAGCCCAATCTTGGATTAAGTGCATCCCTGATAATCATAACTAAATAGTTCTTAATTTTCACACTAGAAAATGAGAATCAAATCAAGGGCCAGACATGTAGAGTATATCTAGCGCCACTGCTTGTTCTTGGGGGAATTATTAGAATTGTTGGGGCTTTGTAAATTATAGTGTGGTCTAGACCTACTCTATCTGTAAAGTGTCTCGAGATAACTCTTGTTATGATGACACATCTTTCACCATTTTCTGTGTGTGAGTTTGTCTCTGTATATATGTGTGTGTGTGTGCGTCTCTGTGTGTGTATGTTAACTCTTGTTATGATTTGATACTATAAATAAAATTGAATTGAAATTGAATATTGTTATATATTGGTTTTATGTCATGGTAAAAGTCTAATTTCTTTGACTGTATTATAGCATGTTTCATACAGTCTTCTCAGTTACAGTTTGGTCGACAAAAATGACGAAGAAAATGTCAAAAACGTTTGGAAAAAGCGCAACAAAAATGTCAAAAGAATCGTTGTGAAAAGTGACACAAAAGTCTTGAGTTTGACACGTGTGTCCACGCAGGAACCCCCTGAGAGTCCTCAGGCCCTAGTTTGGAAAGCGCTGGAGCGAAATCAGGGGCCCTATTAGAAGTTGGAGACATTTCTGTCTGCTGTAGTTGTCCCAGCGGCCGTCCTGCATCTGATTAAAAACAGCGTTTTCGCCGACAGACCCTCAGCGGAGAGTGGGCGAGCGCGTAATGTCTTCCGACACACGTTTCAGCCGCTGCCACCGAACCGAGCTGATGGAAAATATAAAGTTTTTTTTTTTTTTGCAGTGGGAGGTGGATTTACCGACAACAAATTGCTGTGAAGAGGTATCAAAAGTCAACGAGATGAGAGAAAGAGTGGAGGAGAGAGATGGATGGAATAACACACAGGGGAGGGGGGAAAGGTGTGAAGGACCAGAGCGCTGCTGCCAGTGCACATGTTTCCAGGGAAATGGCATTTCAATCTCTATCAGTTCTGATGTGGAGGCGGGAGAAAAGGGGGGGGGGAGGGGGGGGAGGAGGGAGGGGGGGGTGGTGTCTCATCTGTGGGGAAAATTTGCTTTGAGAAATGGCCCTGGGAGGATAGACGAGAGGCGTGGACAGCACAGGACGATCGAGATGGAGATTTGGATAACACCAACACTACACTGTGGGGGGATGAATCGAGTGTGTGTGTGTGTGTGTTTGCGTGTGTGTGTGTGTGTGAGCTTGTTTTACTATATTCGTGGGGTCCAAAAACCGGGGAATACAGTATACTTGTGGGGTCTGCACAGCTTTTTGGGGCCAAAATGCTGGACCCCACAAGTTTGAATGGCTGTTTGAAGGTTAAGACTTGGTTTTAGGATTAGGGTTAGGGTTAGAATTAGGTTATGGTTAGGGTGAGGGTAAGGGTTAAGGTTAGGCATTTAGTTGTGATGGTTAAGGTTAGGTTAAGGGGCTAGGGAATGCATTTTGTCAATGACGGGTCCCCACAAAGATAGTGAAATAACCGTGTGTGTGTGTGTGTGTGTGTGTGTGTGTGTGTGTGTGTGTGTGTGTGTGTGTGTGCGTGCGTGCGTGCGTGCGTGTGTGATGAGAGAGAGTAGCTGATATCTCACCGCCAGGCCGACAACATCTACCCTGCACATCAGAAACTATATCAAAGTTGTCCTGCCTCATCTTGCCTCCACCAGCAGATCTAGACTGCTGCCTGAAGTAATAAGTCCGTGTGAGATACACCGACAAAAAAAAACTCGTCTGGCTCGGTTTATCCTCCAGAGTCGGACGGAGAGATCAGACAAAAAACGGGTGAAATGCAGAATTAAGAAGAGAATTTCAGAACAGATGGCGAGACATTTTGCTCACCGTCACAGTGAAGCCGTCCTCACGTTTTGGGAGCAGGGGTTTGGTTGATGACGTGGCGTGAGCGTGGCGTGAGCGTGGCGTGGCGTGAGCGTGGCGTTGCATGGCGTGAGGTTGCGTGGTGTGGCGTGGCGTGAGCGTGGTGTGGCGTGGCGTGAGCATGGTGTGGCGTGAGCGTGGTGTTGCATGGCGTGAGCATGGTGTGGCGTGAGCGTGGCGTTGCATGGCGTGACGTTGCTTAGTGTGGCGTGAGCGTGGTGTGGCGTGGTGTGGCGTGAGCGTGGTGTGGCGTGGTGTGGCGTGAGCGTGGCGTTGCATGGCGTGAGGTTGCGTGGTGTGGCGTGAGTGTGGTGTGGCGTGGCGTGAGCGTGGTGTGGCGTGAGCGTGGTGTGGTGTGGCGTGAGCGTGGTGTGGCGTGGTATGGCGTGAGCGTGGCGTGAGCGTGGTGTGGCATGGTGTGACGTTGCTTGGTGTGGCGTGGCGTGAGCGTGGTATGGCGTTGCGTGGCGTGGCGTGACGTTGCGTGGCGTGAGCGTGGTGTGGCGTGGCGTGAGCATGGTGTGGCGTGGTGTGGCGTGAGCGTGGCGTTGCATGGCGTGACATTGCATGGCGTGACGTTGCTTGGTGTGGCGTGGCGTGGCGTGGTGTGGCGTGACGTTGCGTGAGCGTGGTGTGGCGTGGCGTGAGCATGGCGTGGCGTGAGCGTGGCGTTGCATGGCGTGACGTTGCTTGGTGTGGCGTGGCGTGAGCGTGGTGTGGCGTGGCGTGAGCGTGGCGTGGCATGGTGTGACGTTGCTTGGTGTGGCGTGGCGTGAGCGTGGTATGGCGTTGTGTGGCGTGACGTTGCGTGGCGTGACGTTGCGTGGCGTGACGTTGCGTGGCGTGACGTTGCGTGGCGTGACGTTGCGTGGCGTAACTTTGCGTGGCATGACGTTGCGTTGTGTGGCGTGCCGTGACGTTGCGTGGCATGACGTTGCGTGCTGTGGCGTGGCATTGCATGGCGTGGTGTTGCGTGACGTTGCAGAAAACGTGTAGAAAACGCCACGCAGCCAGTGTGCGGGAAGCCTTAGATGCAAGGAGATAACATAGACACAGGCTAATTACTGATCACTAGTAATTTGATGCGTGGCGTGAGCGTGGTGTGGCGTGGCGTGAGCGTGGTGTGGCGTGACGTTGCGTTGTGTGGCGTGGTGTGGCGTGACGTTGCGTGGTGTGGCGTGGCGTGAGCATGGTGTGGCGTGGTGTGGCGTGAGCGTGGCGTTGCATGGCGTGACGTTGCTTGGCGTGACGTTGCTTGGTGTGGCGTGGCGTGGTGTGGCGTGACGTTGCGTGGCGTGGCGTGAGTATGGCGTGGTGTGGCGTGAGCGTGAGCGTGGCGTTGCATGGCGTGACGTTGCTTGGTGTGGCGTGGCGTGAGCGTGGTGTGGCGTGGCGTGGTATGGCGTTGCGTGGCGTGACGTTGCGTGGCGTGACTTTGTGTGGCGTGGCGTGACGTTGCGTGGCATGACGTTGCGTGCTGTGGCGTGGCATTGCATGGCGTAGTGTTGCGTGACGTTGCAGAAAACGTGTAGAAAACGCCACGCAGCCAGTGTGCGGGAGGCCTTAGATGTAAGGAGATAACATAGACACAGGCTAATTACTGATCACTAACATGCTAGTTAACATTAGTAATTACTGATCACTAACATGATAGTTAACATTAATAATTACTGATCACTAACATGCTAGTTAACATTAGTAATTAAACCTAAACAGATAATGGAAGTCCAAACTGCCTGTGAGCTTCTCCTGTACTATACGGTAATTCCTCTACTGTGTGACAGTAAGTCTCGTGGTTATGACCCAATCGTTAGCCTATTTTTATAAAAGCGTCTGCTACGGAGCCATAACGTGAGCTACAAGGTAATGGAGCCTTTTATACATTGTCGTGTTTCTTTAGAAATAAACAACGGACAAATAGAGTCTTTAAACGCTTCAGATGTAAAGTTATTCTCTGTCAAAGTCACGTCAAAATGAATGGTAGTCAATGGGATGCTGACGGGAGGTGATGGCTTGGTAGCATCAGAATGGCGCCATAGGAGGTTTGAGTTCTGAAGCGAAGCTTACCCCCCCTTGTCCGAAACGGACGATACAGGAAACAGAAGCATCGTTGCACGTGACGCTAGTTAACGCGAAGCAGAGCTTGTTTTTCTATTTTTGGCACCCACGTTTTTCAATCTGTCCGGCCACACGATCAGGGGCGGAACACTTTGATGCCGCGATCGTTTCGACATCTTATCGGAAAAAAAAACAACCTTTTAAAACACATTAGTAAGAAATCAACCTGCTGACTGTTGTGTGTGTTCTTACATCTGATTGGCCCATCATTTCGTACCCCACTGTTGTGTGTGTGTGGGCGTGCACATGCATTTTATTTAGACTAATGTCAGCTGTGTGTCGGCACTTTACAGCACACAGGAGAGCCGCACATGCACTGCATGTTGGTAATAATTTGTCTTTGTGCTCATTTGTGTGTGTTTGAGAGAGGGAGAATCACACCGGGAGGTCTTCATTAACGTGGGTTTAAATTGGAGATATATTTCAGTGCAGGAGGGAGTCATAACAATGTGTATTGGTGTGTGTGTGTGTGTGTGTGTGTGTGTGTGTGTGTGTGTGTGTGTGTGTGTGTGTGTGTGTGTGTGTGTGTGTGTGTGTGTGTGTGTGTGTGTGTGTGTGTGTGTGTGTGTGTGTGTGTGTGTGTGTTCTCCTAATGGCAATTATGGAACACAGGGGGACTCATAACTCAGAATGAGAAGCCAGGTGATTAAATCTTCATTACTGCTTTGTGTATGTTGGTGAAAGAGCTTCGCCCTTACAACCTTACACACACACATACACACAGACAGACAGACACACACACACACACACACACACACCCATACAGACAGACACACACACACACACACAGAAGAAAATAATGAATAAAAAAAACATATTTCAGACGGAATGGTTTTTACATGACGTTGCCTGTACCAGGGATATAATTTGCTTCAGAATAGATTTTGAGTGTTTTCTGAGAGTCAAGGGTCCAACGTGTGGGAATTTTTTACCATCTAGCGTTGAGATCATACAGTGAGGAAAATAAGTATTTGAACACCCAGCTATTTTGCAAGTTCTCCCACTTAGAAATCATGGAGGGGTCTGAAATTGTCATCGTAGGTGCATGTCCACTGTGAGAGACATAATCTAAAAAAAATATCCAGAAATCACATTGTATGATTTTTTAACTATTTAATTGTATGATACAGCTGCAAATAAGTATTTGAACACCTGAGAAAATCAATGTTAATATTTGGTACAGTAGCCTTTGTTTGCAAGTACAGAGGTCAAATGTTTCCTGTAGTTTTTCACCAGGTTTGCACACACTGCAGGAGGGATTTTGGCCCACTCCTCCACACAGATCTTCTCTAGATCAGTCAGGTTTCTTAGTTTGAGCTCCCTCCAAAGATTCTCTATTGGGTTCAGGTCTGGAGACTGGCTAGGCCACGCCAGAACCTTGATATGCTTCTTACAGAGCCACTCCTTGGTTATCCTGGCTGTGTGTGCTCGCTCATTGTCATGTTGGAAGACCCAGCCTCGACCCATCTTCAATGCTCTAACTGAGGGAAGGAGGTTGTTCCCCAAAATCTCGCAATACATGGCCCCGGTCATCCTCTCCTTAATACAGTGCAGTCGCCCTGTCCCATGTGCAGAAAAACACCCCCAAAGCATGATGCTACCCCCCCATGCTTCACAGTAGGGATGGTGTTCTTGGGATGGTACTCATCATTCTTCTTCCTCCAAACACGGTTAGTGGAATTATGACCAAAAAGTTCTATTTTGGTCTCATCTGACCACATGACTTTCTCCCATGACTCCTCTGGATCATCCAAATGGTCATTGGCAAACTTAAGACGCGCCTGGACATGTGCTGGTTTAAGCAGGGGACCCTTCCGTGCCACGCATGATTTCAAACCTTGACGTCTTAGTGTATTACCAACAGTAACCTTGGAAACGGTGGTCCCAGCTTTTTTAAGGTCATTGACCAGCTCCTCTCGTGTAGTTCTGGGCTGATTTCTCACCTTTCTTAGGATCACTGAGACCCCACGAGGTGAGATCTTGCATGGAGCCCCAGTCCGAGGGAGATTGACAGTCATGTTTAACTTCTTCCATTTTCTAATGATTGCTCCAACAGTGGACCTTTTTTCACCAAGCTGCTTGGCAATTTCCCCGTAGCCCTTTCCAGCCTTGTTGAGGTGTACAGTTTTGTCTCTAGTGTCTTTGGACAGCTCTTTGGTCTTGGCCATGTTAGTAGTTGGATTCTTACTGATTGTATGGGGTGGGCAGGTGTCTTTATGCAGCTAACTACCTCAAAAAGGTGCATCTAATTTAGGATAATAAATGGAGTGGAGGTGGACATTTTAAAGGCAGACTAACAGGTCTTTGAGGGTCAGAATTCGAACTGATAGACAGGTGTTCAAATACTTATTTGCAGCTGTATCTTACAAATAAATAGTTAAAAAATCATACATTGTGATTTCTGGATTTTTTTTTTAGATTATGTCTCTCACAGTGGACATGCACCTACGATGACAATTTCAGACCCCTCCATGATTTCTAAGTGGGAGAACTTGCAAAATAGCAGGGTGTTCAAATACTTACTTTCCTCACTGTATATCGTCTGTCTGTGTGTCTATCTGTGTGTGTGTCTGTCTGTGTGTCTGTCTGTCTATCTGTGTGTCTGTCTGTCTTTCTGTCTGTCTGTGTGTCTATCTGTGTGTCTGTCTGTCTGTGTGTGTCTGTCTGTCTGTGTGTCTGTCTGTGTGTGTGTGTGTGTGTGTGTGTGTGTGTGTGTGTCTGTCTGTCTGTCTGTCTGTCTGTCTGTCTGTGTGTGTGTTAGGGTGTTTGTGTGTGTGTGTGTGTGTGTGTATATACGTGCGTGTGTATATGCGCGAGTGTGTGTGTGTGAGAGTATATGTGTGTGTGTATATATGTGCGAGTGTGTGTGTGTGTGCGTCAATTAATAAATAAACGATATTTTCAGAGTCAAGGTTAAGGTGAAGCCATGAAAATGCAGCGATAACATCTAGTTAGATATCTACTCGTCTGCTGTAAAATGGCGCCGACATACACCCAAAACGAGGCGAGTTCAAAGTCTTCGGAGAGTTAATTAAAACCTCATTCATCACGTTAAATATTGATTGGTTTACCGGCGAGGGACGCATGTTCGGCGCCCTCGTCATCGGCACTGTTAATCAAGGTTACCGCAAAAAAAAAAAAAAAAAATGTTTTCAATAATTGGAAAAATTAATGAAGTGGGAACGGATTGGAGCATGCGGTTTGTATGAATGATGACTGTCTTCATTCACAATTCACATTCACACAGTGCTGTTAATGTGCCCGCTCAGCAACAACTACAGCTCCCACAATGCAAGGCACCGGCTCAGCATGCTCACACAAAGATTGTTTTATCTTAAAGTGCCCATATTATGAAAAAATAAATCACTTTTTCTGGTGATTTGGGGTGTTATTTTGTGTCTCTGGTGCTTCCACACGCATACACACTTTGAATAAATCCATTCATGGTGTTCTGAGTGAGATCCGGTTTGCTAGCGCTAGCATGCTACCTCGTTCTCAATGGCAAAGCACTGCTATATCAACTAGCCTGGTGAGAGCATCCTGATCTGGCGAGCTCCAGTTCTCCTCCCAGATCAGTCTGGCATCTTGTGATAGAGAAAATTTGGAGCCGTTCGCCAAACGACCGACCAATCAGCGTTGGTTTTGAGGCGGGTTTAGGTGGTGATAGAGAGATGGTTTATCCAATCAGCTAACCAGGATTTTCAGACAGCGGTAGCCCTAATTCTGTTAGCTGCTCGCTAATGCTTTTTTCTCTTGGATCCTTCTTTTGGAATATGGACCAGGAACCTGAAATGGGGCCTTTTATTCCTAAATTCTCGTTACACAAACGGAAAATCTTCTTTACCGACATGTTGCTAGCTTGCTGAGCTAACGAGCTATGCTTTGCCTGCAGCAGCAGTAGGGGTAGCCTGGCTTGTGGTTGTATTTTCATACGCTTCATTGATCTGATTGGTTGATTTGGCCCGTCTATCACCAACTATAGGTGGTGATAGACAGATGGTTTATCCAATCAGCTTACCAGGATTTTCACCCCTTCCCAAAAGTTCTCCAACGGAAAGTTCCCAGATGGATATGCCGAGCAAATGCGAAGCGATCCATCTGGCGGAGTCAGGTTAACAACACACACTAGTTCACCATGATCTCCAAAAGAACTACTTCCATGTGCTCCCTGGTTTAGAAGAAGTCTCCCAGCTGATCCTGCCTTGTAACGGACTGAAGTTGGAGAAACAGCCTTTCTTTTACTGTCTATGGAGCTAGCTGACATGATCTACATCTGAGCTACTGAGCATGTGCAATCAAAGATGTAACAGAAGTTGAGATGTCTCACTCTGTAGCTAAAACAGAGACCTGAACACAGGGTGAAAAGAGGAGCTGCAGCAATGTGCAGTATAACAACAATATGGTGTTTTTTTGATAATTAAACCATGTAAACCTATTATGGTACAACCTCAGAATACAATTATGAACCTGAAAAATGAGCATAATATGGGAGCTTTAATATGGCCATTCTGTGTTGTATAGTTCAGCTGTTGATTTATCAGACAGGACGAATGGGGAAATTATTAATCGTTTTGGGACATTAATGAAAGACAAAAGTCTCACAATTTGGTCTGAGTTATCTGACTTACATCATGAGATATATAGCACAAAAACAACCAGACATAAGACCAGCTTCTTTCCCACATCACTCTACTGAACTGCAGATAACTGCAGAAACTTTGGCCACTCACCATCTTCTCTCCACATTACAATTTAATTTCTATGTTGGCATATGGACACAGTATGGAAGTGATTAGCCCTGAGTGTGATAAGAGTGTGTGTGCGTGCATGCATGCGTGCGTGTGTGTCTGTCTCTCTCTGTGTGTGTGTGTGTGTGTGTGTAACCCTAAGCCAACATGTAGTTTACTGGAACAACTTGCAAGCTCAATATAGATAATATAGACTGCCATATCTCTTTTAAAGTTGCTTAACTTGTGCAAACTTTATGCTGGCCAAATCAAATCTCCCTCCCACAGAAAGAGGCCAAGACGAGGGCAATGTCAAACCCAGTAATGTAACAACAAGGTCCGTTCAGTCCGAACGTCAGGCTGCAGCTTCTTAGGTCTGACACGCGTAGGAGGTTTTGCCTCCGCATCATCTCTTTCCAGTTCATTGTCGAAAGAGAAACGCTGTGAACTCACCCTCTTGATGTCCTTCCCGAAGGTCTCGCTGAAGCTGGAGCCGAGAATCTCAAACTGGACGTGAGAGTTGGAGCCGCCTTCCTTAAAATCCATCGTACCTGTCAGACCTGTGATGTTGCCCTGAAGAGAGAGGGGAGAGAGGAGGGTGAGAGAGGAAGTCAAATATCATGCTCGATCTGTAAGCTTTTGTGATTTTAACTATGACAGTAACAAACATCAGAGGGCCCTATTTTAACTGTCTAATGGTTAGGGTTAGTGCGTTTAGGACATGTCCAAATCCACTTTTGCTAGTTTGACAGTCCTAAAGGGTTGTACTTAGTGTCTTCATTAATCAGAGGTATGTGTTGGCCGTAACATGCAATCAACCAATCAGAGATCATCTCCCATTCCCTTTAAAAGCCAGGTGCGTTTGGACCTTGGAGCATTGCTGTGATGGAAGATTTTCACCGTGTGTGTGCTGCTGTGCGTCCCAGTGTGTGTAACAAGCATAGTGTGTGCGCGCTGTCCACAAGTCTAGGAGCATTTTACTAATGCTCTGTTAAAATAACAATGAAATGCTGCGTTATTGACTTTAGACCAGGTTTTTGTTGGTCAATGGTGCGATCACTTCCCACTGCCTCAAGATAGCAATACTCCCAGAATGCACCTGAACACACCTCCCTGTAAGACCAGCACACCCTTGGGCCAGGTGCATTTGCACTAAATTTTCAGGTAAACTAAATTTGCATTAAACTAGCAAAGACACTTGGGTTGGGCTTTGTGCTGCGCAGAGTGCAGGATAGGACCCTGTAGCTTTAAGTAGAAATTAAAATATTTTCAGTTATGTGTTCCTCAAGCTTTGTGCTGTGCCGAGTGCAAGATGGGGCCTTTAGTGTGGAGGAGAAGAAAGTAACAGCTACTTTATTAAACTATATTTTATCTTGTACCCATTGTAAAAGAGGCCTTTCCAGTATTGTTAACTTTAATGTTCCTGCAGATGAAATATAATGAAGAGAGAGACACAGAGACAGTAAGACAGAGGTGGGAGGGATGAAGGGAGACACACATTTAGGATGTATTAAAAAGGGGTTTAAAAAGAGCAACGGAGGGGCAAATAGTATAAGAGGAAGAGAGGAAGTGCTGAGAGGAAAGAGAGGTAAAAAAGAAGCCCAAGGAAAAACAGCCAAACAGCTTCATCGCTGCAGAGGACTGGTGGTAGAGAGGTTTGCCGTTGTGACCTTTGAAAGTGCTGCTGCCGCCATCTCGGCACCTTAAATATCACGCTGCGTCCCATGATGCTTTATGAGCTGCTAAGCCGTGTGATATTGATGTCAGATTGATAACTCCACGAGGCACACAAAGAGCACTGAACACACAGAATTACCCACGGAAACCACCAGTCCGAGAAACAACGTGGACCGATATAGATAGGGACTTACAGTGGCTTGCATAAGTTTACACACCCACGCTGAAGTTGACTAAAAAGAGGAATACAAAAAACATCTTTTGCAAATTGATCTTAATGTCTTAATTACAAAAATTTGGAAAAATCCAACCTTTAAGGACACCAATTTTCTTTGTGAATGAATAATGTATCATACATAAATAAATGTTCTTCCTTAAAATACAGGGGGCAAAAGTTAGTCCACCCCTATGTTAAATTCCCATAGAGGCAGGCAGATGTATATTTTTAAAGGCCAGTTATTTCATGGATCCAGGATACTATGCATCCTGATAAAGTTCCCTTGGCCTTTGGAATTAAAATAGTCCCACACCATCATCACATACCCTTCACCATACCCCCACATCATCACATACCCTTCACCATACCCCCACATCATCACATACCCTTCACCACACCTAGAGATTGGCATGGGGTACTTTCCATAAAATTATCTCTCAATGCAAATCAAACCAGCTATTAGGCTAACTGAAATAAAATCATGCCAATCTCTAGGTATGGTGAAGGGTATGTGATGATGTGGGGGTATAGTGAAGGGTATGTGATGATGTGGGGGTATGGTGAAGGGTATGTGATGATGTGGGGGTATGGTGAAGGGTATGTGATGATGGGTGGGTATGGTGAAGGGTATGTGATGATGGGTGGGTATGGTGAAGGGTATGTGATGGTGTGGGGGTATGGTGAAGTGTATGTGATGATGTGGGGGTATGGTGAAGGGTATGTGATGATGTGGGGGGGCTATTTTAATTCCAAAGGCCAAGGGAACTTTATCAGGATGCATAGTATCCTGGATCCATGAAATAACTGGCCTTTCAAAATAAACCTCTGCCTGCCTCTATGGGAATTTAACATAGGGGTGGACTGACTTATGCCCCCTGTATTGTAAGGAAGAACATTTATTCATGTATTTACGATACATTATTCATTCACAAAGAAAATTGGTGCCCTTAAAGGTTGGATTTTTCCTATTTATTTTATTAAGGCATTAAAATCAATTCCCAAAAGATGTTTCTTTTATTCCTCTTTTTAGTCAACTTCAGCGTGGGTGTGTAAACGTATGCAAGCCGCTGCAATTAATGAGTTCATGAATCAATGCTCAACGTTATTTATTCATGATCAGAGATGTCTGCTTTGATCAGCTGCCTTTGTGAGACAGAATACACAGCGCGCGGCGCACGCTAGGTCGTGTTAATTACCATTAGAGGCCTGATTGAGCGTGCCGAATGCGGCCTGCGACAGACAGTTGTGCTGTTTCAACTGAAAGGCCACGGATGAAATGTCGCTGCATGACTTCCGCTGGTTCATGTAGGATGTAAAGCGAGACGAAAGACACACATCACTGCAGGCCGGCGAGCTCAACGTTCGCCTGTCATCTGCAAAAGGTCGCAGTCATCGTCACGCGGAGGGAAATCATGTTTGATAATGATTGGTTTGGTTTGGCGAGCAGCTTGCTGCAAAGTCAGCTGTGCTTCCAGTCCTCCATCCGTCTCACGGCTATAAAGAAATGCCACGTAGCACTACGTGACTGTTCGCCCAACAGGGGCTGTGCTTTCTGAACGCAGGTCTGTCAGGATGACTCAGGCTACATTTACATCGCCACGTTTTGGTGCGTTCATCAAGTGTGTTTATCTCCAGTAGGAGAACTAATCTCTGTTTAAACTAACACGCCCAAACCTAATATCTCATCAACATCCTGGTATACTGGACATAAACAGGAGACAGCATGGAGACTCTGTCCCCTGCTGGTAGTAGCAATGGTAAGGTCAGTAGCTTTAAAGCTCCCATATTCTGCTCATTTTCAGTTTCATAATTGTATTTAGAGGTTGTACCAGAATAGGTTTACATGGTTTAATTTTCAAAAAAACACCATATTTTAGTTGTACTGCACATTGCTGCAGCTCCTCTTTTCACCCTGTGTTCAGCTCTCTGTTTTAGCTACAGAGTGAGACATCTCACTTCTGTAACATCTTTGTTGGCAGTCGCACATGCTCAGTAGCCCATCCCCCAGGAAGAGTGCGATGTCTAAAAGCCACCATGGGCTTAGCGGATAACGGTGGTACTGCACCCAATGGCCCAGAAAGACTTTTCACATAGACATTACATGGCGAAAGAAACGTCTATATTTCAGCGGATTCATTTTTTTGGGGTACACCAACCTACCAGCCCGAACACTTAAAGGGTCCTTGTTTAAAAAGTCACATATTTTAACATTTTTAACATTCACTAGTAGCCAAATCCAGAGTTATCTAACTAGGTATGACGAACGTGCATAATGGTCGCGAGCAGACCCACAGGACTTCGCACGCCCACTCACATTACTGTTCTCTGAGCTCATGTAGCTAGCTGTAATAATGGATATAGCTAATGGTTGTAATTCACCATGTATTATATTAATCCGTGCATGGTATTATCTTATGATACACCCAAGGGATGTATGTATGCTGTAAAGCCTGTTTCGTGGATGTAACGTCATGTAGCTACTATCAGTAGCTAGCATGGATGTATTAAGAGAACGGTAATACTATACATAGCTAGATATGCCTACATAACGCTACTACAGACATAGCTGGTGCTTACATGGCCTTGGTTCCCTCTTATGATACATCCGAGAGCTGTATGCTGTGAAGTTTGTAACGTGGACGAGAGATGAAGCCATGGATGAGCTCTGCTCACCAAACTGCTGCAATTAGCCGGGAGACTTCTTCTAAACGAGGGCGCACTTGTAAGTAGTTCTTTTGTAGATTATGGTGAACTAGCGTGTGTTGTAGCAGTGTTTTGCTATTGAGAACGAGCTAGCATGCTAACGGTTAGCCCCCTAGCCCCCTCATCTTGGCTAGTGACGTAGAAAGCCGTGCAGATGTTGACCAGCTCACCAGGAGACTGAAGGCAGGACACATTCAGAAACCGGATCTCACTCAGAACACCATGGATGGGTTTATCATAATACGGGCACTTCAGTCAAAAGTAAGACAGATGTGGGAGGGATGAAGGGAGACAGACATTGAGGATGTATTAAGAGGAGTTTAAAAAAGAGTAACAGAGGGCAAATAGTATAAAAGGAAGGGAGAAAGGGCTGAGAGGAAAGAGAGGTAAACCCCCCCAAAAAGCAAAGAAAAAAACCCAAGGAGGTTCATCGCTGCAGAGGACTGGTGGTAGAGAGGTTTGCTAAAAGCCTATATGGTCAGAACAATGGGCTGTAGGACCAAAGGAATTTTTTTGGGGATATTGAGAGGTCGGAACAATGGAGCCTCGGAGAAATGGGCTGTCCCCCTAATCTTGGAGGTTTTAACTGTGTTAGCTAACTTTAACCGAAATGTTTAAACTGTGAAACTGAACCGTTAGCTAACTTTTAAAGCCAACATGTTTTAGATGCTGAACTGAACCATTAGCTTCATTTAATTTTGTTTTGGGGAAAGAGAAAAATGTCTAAGAAATGTTTCTTGCATCTAAATTTAGGGCTTGAATCATTAACGGCAGCATATGTAATTTGCAGCCAGGGTCAGTCTAGCAACTCTCCATTGGCTTGCGAACTGGCTTGTGAATGCTGGTCAGGCCAATCACATCGTGTATAGAGTCGGTGGGCGGGGCTTATGGCTGCTGCTGCTGCTGCTGGTGAACAGAGGTCTTCTGGAAGACTTGGAGTTCAGCTTTTCTTTGAGAAAAGAACAAAGAACGGCACTGAAGTCATTCTTAAAAAAGGGAAGATGTGTTCAACAACTATCAGCTAGCGTTGCTCTGATTGGTTGTAGCGCTATCCTATTGCGTGCAGAGGGAATTTGAAAGACACCCGTTTATCCCGCCCCTCGGATTGAGCCCTGACCAATGGGGAGCTCCCAGACCCAACATCTGGATGTGGGGCTGGCTGGTCAGGCTATATTTTTTGGGCATTTTCTGCCTTTATTTTGACAGGACGGCAGAACACATGAAAGGGGAGAATGGCATGCAGCAAAGGGCCGCAAGTCGGAGTTGAACACTGGGCCCGCTGCGTCGAGAAGTAAACCTCTAGAGATAGGGCACGCTCTACCAACTGAGCTAACCGGGCGCCCAGGGCTGTAATCATTTTAAATGCAACATACTGTATGTCCTACAGTACATGTTTTATTTTGGTACGTTCTCTTGGGAAACTGTTCTAGTTACATATTTCACTTCTGTATTTCAAGTATCAACACACAGTTGCCCTTAAAGGTGCTTGTTACTGATTGGCCTATTCGCTGTCTCCCCATCAGTATGTGCTTTGCATTGTGAGTATGGAGTAGCAGTACTTTCGTTGTGATGGGGTGTCTCGCCTCGATACACACACACATCCATTTAGTATGAATATACGCAGGGAGGCTGCATCTTGTACAGAATGAGAGCGCTCTTCTCCGTCCATTTTTCACTCTGTGTTTTGCCGTCCTCTCACAAAGTCATTTTCCATCTCATCAGCAAAGTAGTCCGAGCAATGGCGGCCGGTTGGAAATGTTGTTCAAGTTCAGCCAAAACAGGAGATTTTGCTCCCTATTGTAGATGTGGTGATGTACTGCTCTGCAGTGTAAAACGCAGGCTGTGTAAAGGACTTTCTGACACAGTTGTCAAATAAGGAAAATGTTAAAGTTAAATAAAAAATGTTTCATAGTCACAAAGGTGCATTTCATTTAATTTTAAAATGCAATTTCTACTGATATGCAGGGCTGGGTATCGGTACTGGTACCGATACCAATACTGTGACTTTGATACTGGTCCCTAAACAATACTATTACGTGTAACGTTAGACAGCCAATCACAAACATTATCAGATCTTGGTAGAAACATGCTGCGTGCTTATTGGCTCCCTGACGCTGATGAGATTTACTCTTCAGGTATTGAAATTGGGTATTGAATGACGACAGCCTAGAAATCTAGACGCACCCTAGCAGCAGCAAATGTAATTTGCAGCCAGGGGGGGTCTAGCAACTCTCCGTTGGATTGCAAGCTGGAAAAACCAAACTCTGGTCAGGCCAATCACATCGTGTATAGAGTCGGTGGGCGGGGCTTATGGCTGCTGCTGCTGCTGCTGGAGAACAGCGGTGTTCTGTAAGACTTGGAGTTCAGCTTTTCTTTGAGAAAAGAACAAAGAACGGCACTGAAGTCATTCTTAAAAAAGGAAGATGTGTTCGAAGTTTTACCGACTAAATACGGCAAAAGTTTAAAGTTTAATCTATCAGCTAGCGTTGCTCTGATTGGTTGTTGCGCTGTCCTATTGTGTGCAGAGGAAATTTGAAAGACCACCGTTTATCCCGCCCCTCGCGATTGAGCCCTGACCAATGGGGAGCTCCCAGGCCCAACATCTGGATGTGGGACTGGCTGGTCAGGCTAGAATGACATGACAGGCATTTTTGGCCCACCTATCTACAGCTAGGGGAGACCCCACCTATCTACAGCTAGGGGAGACCCCACCTATCTACAGCTAGAGGAGACCCCACCTATCTACAGCTAGGGTAGACCTCACCTATCTACAGCTAGAGGAGACCCCACCTATCTACAGCTAGAGGAGACCCCACCTATCTACAGCTAGGGGAGACCCCACCTATCTACAGCTAGAGGAGACCCCACCTATCTACAGCTAGGGGAGACCCCACCTATCTACAGCTATAGGAGACCCCACCTATCTACAGCTAGGGGAGACCCCACCTATCTACAGCTAGAGGAGACCCCACCTATCTACAGCTAGAGGAGACCCCACCTATCTACAGCTAGGGGAGACCCAACCTATCTACAGCTAGAGGAGACCCCACCTATCTACAGCTAGGGGAGACCCCACCTATCTACAGCTAGAGGAGACCCAACCTATCTACAGCTAGGGGAGACCCCACCTATCTACAGCTAGAGGAGACCCCACCTATCTACAGCTAGGGGAGACCCCACCTATCTACAGCTAGGGTAGACCCCACCTATCTACAGCTAGGGGAGACCCAACCTATCTACAGCTAGGGGAGACCCCACCTATCTACAGCTAGAGGAGACCCCACCTATCTACAGCTAGGGGAGACCCCACCTATCTACAGCTAGGGTAGACCTCACCTATCTACAGCTAGAGGAGACCCCACCTATCTACAGCTAGAGGAGACCCCACCTATCTACAGCTAGGGGAGACCCCACCTATCTACAGCTAGAGGAGACCCCACCTATCTACAGCTAGGGGAGACCCCACCTATCTACAGCTAGAGGAGACCCCACCTATCTACAGCTAGAGGAGACCCCACCTATCTACAGCTAGGGGAGACCCCACCTATCTACAGCTAGGGTAGACCGTGATAAGCCCTATTTCAACAAACGGTGTTGTATACCTTTAAGACTTATGAAATGAAACATTACTCTTTCTCTGCTGCAGTCAGTATCATTAAAAATCACCACAGGTCTGCATGAGTAAAAGATTTAGTTCATCTCCTCGGTGATCTCATTTATGAGCACATTGAACGGGAATGAAAGAGTGAAAGATCACTAACGAGCTCTGCGGTTGTTACCGTGAGAGGCGTCAGAGAAACTAAGTGGTGTTGTGTTTTTTTTAATAAAAGAACAGCTCTTCATGCTCGGAGGGACTCATCAGCACCGCTGAAACGCAATTTTTTTGTACCAATTAGACCGTGAGAATGGAGACTACAGGCCGTTGGATGCAATTTAGATCCACATCAGGGTTTAAGATGGATGAGGGCTCTCGTTTCATGTTCCAGCCGGCAGCGTTTCATGTTTGGATTTCACTCTTGTTAACAAAGGCCTTGTTTATTCTTTTATTTAAGGTTGCTATGTATTTAATCATCAGCTTTTAATGATCTCCTCCACACGCTATCTGCTCAACCTTCAAAGGTTTTATTAATTATGATATGTGCACATCAGACTGCTGTTGACTTTTGCTGCCCGCCTGCAGATTTGCCTTGTTTTTGTTGCTCGCTGTCTGATGTGTTGTGTTTTCGTCTTGTTGTCATGCATTGTGTGTGTTTGAATGTTGGGTCTGTGTATGTCGCTTTTACGTGACGACTGTATTAAGTCATTTATTGGATATTGGACTTATTTTTTTAGGTTGCCTATTTAAAACAGGCCAAAGACAACGGATGAAAATTAGCCCCCACTCTGGAAGCATAGCCCTATGTTCCCACAGCCCTATGTTCCCACAGCCCTATGTTCCCACAGCTCTATGTTCCCACAGCCCTATGTTCCCAGCAACGTGTCTGAAAGTTGGAAGTCTTCTGGTAGCTGTGACAAGAGAAATCTCAATCATTCCCAATCTTACAGAGACGGAGAGTGTAGGTATATGTAAGGAAATAACATAGACACAGGTTAATTATTGATCACTAACATGCTAGTTAACATTAGTAATTACTGATCACTAACATGCTAGTTAACATTAGTAATTAAGCCTAAACAGATAATGGAAGTCCAAACTGCCTGTGAGCTTCTCCTGTACTATACGGTAATTCCTCTACTATGTGACAGTAAGTTGCGTGGTTATGGACCCAATCGTTAGCCTATTTTTATAAAAGCGTTCTGCTACGGAGCCATAACGTGAGGTACAAGGTAATGGAGCCTTTTATACATTGTTGTGTTTCTTTAGAAATAAACAACGGACAAATAGAGTCTTTAAACGCTTCAGATGTAAAGTTATTCGCTGTCAAAGTGACGTCAAAATGAATGGAAGTCAATGGGATGCTAACGGGAGGTGATGGCTTATTAGCATCAAAATGGTGCCATCGGAGCTACGCTTTTAGGGGCCGCAGTAGTGCGAACTTGTGGTGTGAAACGTAGAAAAAGATTTTTGCAGTAGTGTAGATGTGGCCTATGTTGGTGAGTACCTTCTGGATGGTCTCTAGCATGGACCAGCCTCCGTTCCACGGCTTGGTGGACTTCCTGATGCAGTTGAGGCTCGCCATGCTGTGCCACTTCCTGTCCTCCAGCTTCCTGTAGAAGGCGTTGGCCAGCATCAGCACGCTGTCGTACAGGTAGAGGTTAGACACCTGGAGAGAGGGAGAGAGGGAGGGAGAGAGGGAGGGAGGAAGGAAGGGAGGGACACAGAGGAGAGAGAGGAGGCAAAAAAAAGTTAAGTTAAAAGTAAAAAAAAAAAAGTTTCTTTAACTTTGCACTGGCCACATGTGTGACACAGCTGGGAACGGCATCCTCACACTGCTGACACACACACACACACACACACACACACACACACACACACACACACACACACACACACACACACACACACACACACACACACACACACAGGATGGTGTTGAGATGACAGTCAGCTAGTAGCCAGCCTGTCCACATGTGATCATGTCGTCTCTCACCCTGGGCTGCAAAGGGAACATGAAACACAGTGTGACAAATCACACAAACACACACACATACACACACACACACACACACACACATACAGACACAGACACATGCCAAAGCAGGGAGCAGAGACCAAATGCAGGGTGACAAATGAGCATCACTCTGTCCAGATGAGTACAGCTGACTGGCATGGAATACACACAGCACGCTGCCTGAGGCCATGACACACACACACACACACACACACACACACACACACACACACACACACACACACACACACACACACACACACACACACACAGTAAAGCATTCATCCTTTTTTTCCCTTCCGTTCTCTTTTGGCATCAGAAGGAGGATCATTCATCTGACAGAGAAAGAGAGACGGGAAAAATAAATGAAAATTGAAGCAAAATTTAAGGACCCTTGTGTTTCTGAAATTTACAATCTGTAAAAAAAAAAAAACTGGAACATGATATCACTCCTAAACTGGCTGGCAGCAGAGAAACACAGAAGATACAGATGAGGCCTGAAAACCCCTTAATGTTTATCTAATATATATTGTTGTGCAGACGGCCCCATGGCAAAAAACATCATGTTCTACTAATATAGCTTGGCTGTCTTTTCTCCTCCTGACAAGTCGGATTTAATGGAAACCAAACATTTGGGTCAAGAGGACGGACCTACTATCAGCTGTTGGTTTTGGTCCAGCTACCTTTAAACTAACTTAGCCGAACACAATCGGTTATTTCACATTTAAAAGGTGGAACAGATGTGATAAAAGGCTGCCAGAAACCTCAACACTGTGGTTCCTGCTAGGGGTGTAAATCACAAGTTCTATCAAGAAACGATAATATATCGACTATTTGGCCAATGGTACGATATTTCCTGATATCATAAAGTCTGCCACGATATGATTTTAATTTGATTTAATTCAGGCACGCCCACAGCTGGGCAACTCTTATGCTGGTCTCAGTAAACTTTGCTTAACTGAACTCTTCGTCTCAGATTGATCCTTGTGTTCTGGTAAACTTCAGTCCGATAGAATGAAGGCGCTGGAATTAATTACCTGCAGCTAGCAGATAGTGAGGAGATGTTTTTTACAGTGTGTTCAGGGGACAGGCAGCTAGCAGATAGTGAGGAGATGTTTGCTGATGTGACAAAAAATGTTGTAGCCTAAAAAAATGTGTGACATCACTTAGAGCACCTTTAATTAGATAGCAACCAGAAGCATAATTCAGATAAAGCATCACATAAAATTTCAGCCTGCATTCACGTTTAAAAAATAAAACAACGAATATTTGACTCTCAAAATTGAAAATCGAATACCTACCCATCGAACAAATATTCCAATATTTAGATCCAGACATATTTTAAACATTATCAACATGTTTTTAGATATGAACAAAACATCTCTACTCAAACCTTTTCTAGAAGCTGGTTGAAGGAATGAAATATCAATATAATATTCAGAATATGGGCCTAAAACTAAATATTATTGGCATGTAAATGTAGTCAGTGAGTCTCCTTTCAGTTTGCAGAGCACCTGAGACTTTGTGTGTCCTTGTTAAACATTCAGCTGATATTTGAACACTGAGATTTGTTCTCCGACAGCCTCGGTAGCATTCGGTGAACCGTGTGCATACAGTACGTGTGTGTGGGCGGGGGAATTTATGAACGTGCTCATGAATTGTATCAGTGACTTGTAGGATGAGTCAAATACAGATTCTACAGTATGGACGATGTCTGACAGGAATTTTGCAGGATTAGAAGTACTAATGTATGATGTTGGGATCTAATCATCTTTTAAAAGATTCCCCTGCTCTGAACTTGTCAGTTGGTGGTTTGATCATTGAACAAGTGGCTGAGGCTAAATTGCTCGGCGTGATTGTGGACAGTGGGTTGACGTGGAACGCTCAGATAAAACTAATATTGAATAAAATGGGCAGGAGTATGGCTGTAGTTCGCCATTGCAGGAAATGCATACCGAATCGCATACTGAAAATTCTGGTGGAATCAATAGTTTTGTGTCATCTGGACTATTGTTCCATCATTTGGGCAGCAACTACAGAGAATAATTTAAACAGATTACAGATTGCACAAAATAAAGTTTCTTGGCTTGTCCTTAACTGTTCTTTTAGAACAAGTATTAGGGACATGCACAATCAATTAACATGGCTTCATGTAAGAAGCAGAATTAATTATTCTCTTATTAAATTCTTAAAAAATATAATTATTACAAAAGTACCAAAGATTATTTATGAAAGATTGAACTTTTTGAGTGACATTCATACTCATTCCACGCGCCAATCAAGTGAAGGGCGTTTCTTGTTACCCGTCTGTCGAACAAATCAACTTCAAAGAACATCATGTTATAGAGCAATGGTGGCATGGAACTTGCTCCCGTTATTTTTGGTTTCAGAGAGGCACAATGTTAGTTTTTCCAAAAGACTGAGACTGTATTTATTTACTTTGGAGTAACTGTAATTATGTTTTTAATAATGACTGCATAATGAGCTACGGTAATGGAAATGTGATTTTTATTTTATATTTTACCTAGAGAGTGGTAATATTTTGTACATGTAAGAGCTTATATATTGTTATATGGTTATGTTGTTATGTTTAGTGTATATGTGTTATGTTGTGTGTTAGTTATATGATTTAGAAGATGTTATGTGCACTTCTGTATTTGTCTTCATTGTCTTCATTGTTGTACAGCTTTGATGTTAATATTTTGGTAAAAATTAAGACCCCAGGAAGAATAGCTGCTGCTTAATGGAGTAGCTAATCGGGATTTAAATAATAAACAAAAAACAAAAAAAAACCTCTGTTGTCCTTCTGGGTCGAAATTAACACTTTTTTTGACCGTTTTTTAAAATATTGTTGGACACATTTTCTGACGTTTTTGTCGTCACTTTTTTCAGTATTTTTGTCACTTTTTTCAGTATTTTTGTCACTTTTTTTCGTAAATTTTTTCCCCATGTTTTTGATGCTATTTTTCACTTACACCAACTTATTACCAATAGTTTTACACGTATTTTTTGGAATTCATTTTCAATAAATGTAATTTATAGGTGATTGTACAAAATTTTTAATTGATGAATGATTTTGACTAATGTTAGAGGAACGGAAGAAGTGAAAGCTTGGAGGAATATTATATTATATAAGTTTAATAAGTTGTACCCTCTAATTATTTGAATGTGTCCCTTCAAATTAATAATTGGCGCCTTTGAAAGACTAAATTGTGGTCTTAAAATACTCCTTTTGTTGCTCTAAAACATTCAGACCGTTCCCTCCAAACTCTCATTATTGGCCGCTTTAATCTAATCTAATCAAAAAGATCATCTGGGTTTTTGATTTCTCAAAAATCAAACTTAATTAAGGTGAGAAATCCTTCCCCCAGCTGAAACAAACAGAGTTAACAGCCAGTCTCTTACTTCCAGGTTCTGCAGGTATCCTTCCTGCGGGTCGCACAGCAGAGACGAGATCCGGTGGTTTTGTCTCATACAGCGAGTGCTGCTGTCCCGCCACAGGGGGAAGATCTGCCGGATCACTGTCATGCGCCCCAGTGCACTGTGGGTAAGCTCCAGGATCTCTGTGTCGCTGATTTCCTGCAGTGACCAAAGTGAAGGAGACGTTAGTGACCTCAAGCAGGATTTATGCTTCTAGATATGAGGAAAATATCTAGTTGGGATTATTGTGACTGATATTGCGATTTGATTCACGACATTGGAGGGAATGATCATTTTTGTCTTATTCTCGTATTCATTGAAAAATATTAAAATGAAAATCATAATAGTGGGATTTTTTGCGAGGATCTGTACCAAACAAAGATCATTTTTGGGGGCTTTTCCCTTTATTAGATAGTGACACAGTTACCCAAACTCTTCTTGTGTTTCCTTTTTACCTTCATGGTATTTTAGGCAAGGCAAGGCAGCTTTACTTGTATAGCACATTTCAGCAACAGGGCAATTCAAAGTGCTTTACATAAAACATTAAAGAGCAGTCAGAAAACAATTAAAAACAATTTAAAAACATTAAAAGAGAAGAATAAAATTAAAAAAAAAAATTACAGTGCAGTATAAGAATTTAAGGACAGACATCTCAAGCAGTTCGGCCCATATTTTTGGCTCATCCCACCAACAAGAGGAGGTTTCATTACCCATGATGACAGAAACTTTAGTATATTTTTCAACTTTAGTATATTTTAAATATATTAAACTTTCTTGTGTTCTAGCGATAGCCAGTGATGTTTCCGAGGGGGTAAGAGAGCATCCGGAAAGCGTAGTTCCTATGGAGCCATTTTGTTGCTATCAAGCCATTATCTTCCGTTAGCATCCCATTGACTCCCATTCATTTTGGCGTCACTTTGACAGAGAATAACTTTACATCAGAAATATATGGCGTCGCTGTGTCCATTATTTTATGGATAGTCTATGGATGCTTCCTGTTTACAGTAACGTTGCACGCCGCGACACGGACAGACAAGTCTGATCTCCGGTTGGATCACAACCTTATTAATAGGGGTATATATATATATATATATATGGCTGTTCATGAAAAAACATCCAAACCGTTCGGTTGGCTTGTCTCGGTTCGGAGCATGTGTGCGTCTCAAAACAGCATTGATGTTTTTTTTCAAAGTCTGTATGCATGTGGAAGCACGAGAGACACAAAATAACACCCCAAAATCCCAGAAAAAGGGATTTTTTTCATAATATGGGCACTTTAAACAATTGAACATAATACCCAATTAGAGTGTCAGATAGTGTTGTGTGTGTGTTTGTGTGTGTGTGTCTGTGTGTGTGTGTGTGTGTGTGCCACATATGGCGGAGACGCTGCTACCTATACCCTTAAGAAGTGAGTTTTGTGCTTGTTAAGTGATATTGTGAAGATCTGCTGCGTGTCACTGGTCCATGAGTTTGTGTATGGATTGTACTGCATCTGTAATATTTGTGTCCCTGTACTATTTTTCTTCAGGTGGACATAAATAAATGGTTAAAACGTGTGTGTGTGTGTGTGTGTGTGTGTGTGTGTGTGTGTGTGTGTGTGTGTGTGTGTGTGTGTGTGTGTGTGTGTGTGTGTGTGTGTGTGTGTGTGTGTGTGTGTGTGTGTGTGTGTGTGTGTGTGCGCCTGTCTGTGTTCTCCATCACTGGACCTTGCACATTTACACTGAAGAGACATTTTGCTGCCTTTAGATGTATACTTTAAAATACACATTGTATGGCAACTGTGTACTTTATTGAAATTTTGAGGCCAGTTTAGAAGTACAATTTACACTTAATTTCTGTTCCGTTTTGTATTATCTGAAAACTGTGCAAGGTACTGTATATCTTTTGAAGTTTGAGGCAACTTCAAGGTACGTGTATTGCACTTTATTTTTATACGATTGTATGAAAAATTTAGCCAAACGACATTGTGTTCTATCCGATCCAATGTTGCCTATATTTTTAAGCAGATTTTCTATGCTGTATTCTGATAAAATCCACACTTAGCACCACCCAAGGTGATTGGTGGAAAGAAATGCCAAAAAACCAGAGCACCCATCCCAGAATGCTGTGAGGACTAGCCAGACCTTCCTCCACACGAAGCGAGACTAGTGCGATACCAATTTCCCTGATGGTGAGGTGAAGAACAATAGGTAAGATAGTTCTGCATAAACTGACTGTTTTATAATATTTGGGGTGCATATTGTAGTGGGTGCACATATACGTATAAATACTATTGTCGACAATAATTGATCTATCCGAATGTAATGATGTTTTGAGAAACTTAAGTGTTACTGTTGCTTACTCAGGATAGCTCCCCCTATCATCACCTGTGCAGGTGGTATGGTCCAATTAGGGGAGGCTGAGTTAAAAAGGGCTTCAGGAGAAGAAGCCTTGAGGAATCTTGGCAGCTGGCTGTGAGGTTGCCAGTTTGTTAGTTAATATAATTGTTAATATTTAGTTTTGGAGTATGGTTTAGTGTCATTTTTGTTAATAAAAACACATATTGAGCACTTGAAAAGCCTCCTCTCCAGTCGTCATTCTTGGCACCGCTATCCAATTAAAAGTGAGCCTGGGATTGTAAATAAAAGTCACGAGGATTTGTGGCTCATTTGTTCAAGAGTTTTGATGACAAGTCTTCCTGTCAGCTTTAAAGGGTTTAAAGTCCAAACAAGTTTTGTATTCCAGGTTGTGTAATTGCAGCCAAGACATTAACGATCCGTCTGCTGCGTTTGCTGACAAGTATTTACTTTCTCTCGTGTTCATTCCTCTCAAGAAGGAAGACATGTGAGCATCAGTTCACTTATAATTCAGTGCATGTTTGTTTGATCATCAGACTTCCAGAGATTCCTCGGTGCCGCTCTCCTGTGCAACCCAGGTTTGAATAACATATTTCTGATGTTTGAAACTGGACTGAACCAAAGATCAGCTATACCAAGGCTGCCCAATTTGGCCCATGCTCCCTTTGTTTTGGCCCACTATGGCGTTTGACATGCTCATGCTTATTCACCTCTTATTTTGAAAGTGCTGTAAAACCCTAATGACTACAAAACATACATTTTGTGCAGATAAAAAGTGATTAATCTGAGTTTTACGGCAATGTAAACCAATGTAAACATTTTGTCCCTTCATATGAAAGAATTTGGGCACTTCTGAGCTATACTAAAGATAGCGCATTTCAATTAGGGTTGGGTACCTACACAACCGGTAGGAATCGCAAATTTTGGTTCCACTTAATGTGTCGACTGAAATATTTTCCCTCTGTCGCTCCGAAATAAACGTAAAAATATCCAAATATCACACTTTCTCTGTAGTCTACCGTTAGCTAGCTACCGTAAATGTAGGCACCCCCCTCCAAACCTGCCTCCTTACAAGGATGCAAAATTACAAATCCCAGTAAGGCCACGCCAAGACCCGCCCTACGAAGCTGCCTGATTGGTTGGAGTTAGGTATTTGACCTCGAGTGTTTAGGGTTAGCATAGCCAATTGGTCAGGTTATAGGACCTGAACACATGGGGTTATGTTACCTCGCGTAAGCATGGACGCCTGGCCAATAACTGCTATTGAAGGGCAGGTCTTGGCGTGGCCATAGTGGGATTTGTAAATTTGCTACCAGGACATGTGGCGCTCTTCTACTTCCTCACCTTAATTCCTGCTTAGCTCCCATCAGAACTACTACGGCCACTAGAGGGCGCTGCCACTAGAAATGTAAATATATGTCAGAATGATGCTGCAACTAACGACCAATGGGAGCATTTTTCTAATGGTTTTAAGGTTTTGTGAGACTACTACATACACGTAAGATGAAAACAGTAAAGACAGGCAGTTCTCATTTTATCTTAAAGTGTTTTTTTTTTTTTTACAACAGCACAGCCTCGGGGGGACTCAATATTCAGACTACTTTCTGGCGCTCCTCAAACACAAATTGGAGGCAGAAGAGGAGCTGAAATGGATGTGATATTACAGGAGGGCGGTAATGACCTGCATACAAGCGCAGAGAGGAAGATGGTGGGGGTGAGCTGAGGATAATGGGAATCACTGGAAGGATCAGATAAGATGTGTGGACGGCAATTATTTTCCAAGAAACAGGTAATGGCATTCCTGACTTAGATGGGACACTGTGCGCTGTTTACTGCAGCTTATTCAGAAGCAATGAGGCTTCAGATAATAGAAAAACACGGCATGTTGAAGACTTTATCATATACACGCTGTTAGACATCATTACACAACTGCTGTCAGACACTAAAAGTCTAGCGCATGCTTGTGGCTCATTCTGTTGGACAAGATGGATTTAAGATGGAGGAACTACATTGCCATTCTATGATCGTCACGACTAGCGGGATACAAAATGTAAAAGGTTTATCATCTTTTAAGATAAGATAAGACAGTCCCTCCAGGAAAAACGCGATTATGCAATTGCATAATTCAACGCATAATCAGCCAAAGTCCGCATATTTTCAAATACTATATATGTGGTGTAGCCACATCTAACTTCACAGCGCTGCAACAAATAGGTCTAGCAACAGGAGACTAGCCAGGCCCCAACTATCATCAGTCTGAGTTGGACTGTGTCAGGCCCAGTGCACTGTGGCCAAGCTCAAGGATCAAGTTTATATACTCACTACCACACACTACCACTAGTTTGGGCGGATGTAGAGACAATCACAGACCTAGTCTGAATACAAATAAACTGAAATAGTATGAGACTATGCACAGAGAAGCTAGCTTTGTGTCGACTCTATATAAATAAAAAAGTATGGGTAAATCAGGTGCAGTGTTATATAATCTGTTGCTGTTCATTTTAACAAATGAGATCGGTTTGGAGCTCGTTAATTATCAGCGTGGTTCTTTTGCCTGCTAATCCCCAGATGGAGGAGCCCCCCCCCCACTGCCTTCATTACCTGCAGTCTAACAAGTACCTGCAGTCTAACAAGCCGTTAGCCTTTTGTTTTCGGTCTTTCCGTGCGCCGATGGAGAGGCAGATAAGGAAAACAGACACAAGGCTCGGATGGATTCAGTAACCTGTATAGTCTTTTGTTCACGAGGTGTCTGATTTGCATTTCAAAGAGTTGCACCGGTGTCGTTAACCGCTGGAGTCTGTATCCATCTCGTATACACCAACTGGTTCCCAGTGAGTGCTTGGTGGGTGGTTGGCTTTTGTTTAACATGAACGCTTTTTTAAAAATACAACCTTGGAATGATTGGATGTCTTGGCTAACAAAGAGATCCTGATTAGAAAAGCATGTGTGACAAGTTTGTAAAAGGCCTTGTCTCGTCTTTTCTTTTGTTAAGTTTGTAAGGGGTCATTTCTTTGGAACAACAGGTATTTAAAATGCATTATGGAGACACTGAACAAAAACCACAATTACATTTAGGCCCCATTCACACGAATACGCTCGCGGGTGAAAACATAAAAATACTTTTCAATGCGCCAACAGCGTTTTTGGGGCTTAAAAACGCAAAAAAGTGAAATCCCAGTCCTGTCTGTCTGATAGTTCAGTCTTTAGGGTTAGGTAGCTTACAGACCTTCCAGTAACAGGCCTGCCTGTCTGTCTGCCTGCCTGCCTGCCTGACTGACTGTCTGTGTGTCTGTCTATCTCTCTGTCTGTCTTTCTGCCTGCCTGCCTGTCTCTCTGTCTGTCTGTCTGTCTGTCTGTCTGCCTGCCTGTCTGTGTGTCTGTCTGTCTCTCTGTCTGCCTGCCTGCGTGTCTGTCTGTCTGTCAGTCCGTCTTTCTGCTTGCCTGTCTGTCTGTCTGTCTTTCTGCCTGCCTGCCTGTCTGTCAGTCCGTCTTTCTGCCTGTCTGCCTGTCTGTCTGTCTGTCTGTCTGTCTGTCTGCCTGCCTGCCTGCCTGTCTGTCAGTTCGTCTTCCTGCCTGTCTGTCTGTCTGTCTCCTATAATTCAGCTAGTCTTAAGGGTGAGGTAGCTTACAGATCCATCCATCCATCTTCGTCCGCTTATCCGGTGTCGGGTCGCGGGGGGAGCAGCTCCAGCAGGGGACCCCAAACTTCCCTTTCCCGAGCAACATTAACCAGCTCCGACTGGGGGATCCCGAGGCGTTCCCAGGCCAGGTTGGAGATATAATCCCTCCACCTAGTCCTGGGTCTTCCCCGAGGCCTCCTCCCAGCTGGACGTGCCTGGAACACCTCCCTAGGGAGGCGCCCAGGGGGCATCCTTACCAGATGCCCGAACCACCTCAACTGGTTCGGGCAGCTTACAGACCTTTCAGTAAAAGGCCTGTCTGTCTGTCTGTCTGTCTGTCTGTCTGTCTGTCTGTCTGTCTGTCTGTCTCCTATAATACAGCTAGTCTTAAGGGTGAGGTAACTTACAGACCTTTCAGTAAAAGGCCTGTCTGTCTGTCTGTCTGTCTGTCTGTCTGTCTCCTATAATTCAGCCAGTCTTAAGGGTGAGGTAGCTTACAGACCTTTCAGTAAAAGGTCTGTCTGTCTGTCTGTCTGTCTGTCTGTCTGTCTGTCTGTCTGTCTGTCTGTCTGTCTGCCTGCCTGTCTGTCTGTCTGTCTCCTATAATTCAGCCAGTCTTAAGGGTGAGGTAGCTTACAGACCTCTTACTTTTCACCGTTGCTGTTCTTCCTACAGACGTGTTAATCTGGCCGGGGATTAGTTCTGCTACTGGAGCTTAAGCTCTTGTGTGCACGGAGATCTTTTTGGGCTCAAAATGCTGTTGTTTTTGCCGCTGACAGACTCAGATTATTGTTCCAAGTGTCTGACGACATTATGGAAAGGATCCCTACAGAGATAGACCTTTCAGTTAAAGAGTAAAAAAAAAACTGATCCACATTTTTCACCATTTTCTGACATTTTATAGACCAAAGAACCAATCGATTAATCGAGGAAATAATCAACGAGATTAATCGACAAATACAAGCATCGTTAGTCGCAGCCCTAGCGTGGATACAAACTAATAAAAAGTTAGGATGCATTCACACGGCATGCTTTGTCATCCTAGATTGACAAAAGTATTTCTTGTTGAATGGAAACTTGAAACAGATAGCAAAAGCACACACACACAGTACAGTTGGCTGTTTAAAGCGTAACTCTCGCCAAAATGCGTGCTAGGGTCTTTTTGTGAATGTACCCGAGGAAATCGACTTGTTTTGACTTTTTGTAAATCTGTGAACACAACCAATGCTTGCGTTAAGGTGTAGCGCTCCTGGTGACACTTCGAGCATAGTTTCATGTTGTGGGTCGATCCTTAGTATTTCGAAAATAGCTATTTTGAGACTAACATGAGAGTGCCCCTTGCTCTCCCATTCAAAAGGCCATTTGACCCAAAAACGAGAATACGGTGAATCTTAAAAGTGGCGATTCGGTCCTAAATATGCTTTTAAACTAAAGTTTGACTCGGGTACATTCACAAAAAGACCCTAGGATGCATTTTGGTGAGAGTTACGTTTTAAGGCAAGTAAAACTTGACTTCAAAATGCAGGAATAACCTAAAATAAGTTCACTTTACATTCACTTAGAACACACTTTGACTGGCGAACTCATACTCAATATTATGCATGTACAAAAAATACTTCCGAGGCCGTAAAGCTTTGAGATTACAGAAACGAAAGCTCATTCATGTAGAGCTGTCGTGTTGCTGCTGAAAAACATCCTCGTGTTTATGTGGTGTCAACTTAAGCTAAATAAATTCTAAAACTGAAGAGTGAAGACGTGCAGACACGAACATTAGAAGAAAAAGATCTCTTAATGTTGTTGTCGTTTAGGGCTGGGTATCGCCAATGATTTCCTTAAATCGATTAAATTCTGATACAAAAGGTCTCGATTACATTACATCACATGTCATTTAGCTGACGCTTTTATCCAAAGCGATTTACAATTGCTATATATATATATATATATATATATATATATATATATATATATATATATATATATAGCAACAGTACAGGCCAAAAGTTTGGACACACCTTCTCATTCAATGTGTTTCTTTATTTTCATGATTATTTACATTGTAGATTCTCACTGAAGGCATCAAAACCATGAATGAACACATATGGAATTATGTACTTAACAAAAAAGTGTGAAATAACTGAAAACATGTCTTATATTTTAGATTCTTCAAAGTAGCCACCCTTTGCTTTTTTTGATAACTCTGCAAACCCTTGGTGTTCTCTCAATGAGCTTCATGAGGTAGTCACCTGAAATGGTTTTACCTTCACAGGTGTGCCTTGTCAGGGTTAATTAGTGGAAGTTATTCCGTTATTAATAAAAAAGCAAAGGGTGGCTACTTTGAAGAATCTAAAATATAAGACATGTTTTCAGTTATTTCACACTTTTTTGTTAAGTACATAATTCCATATGTGTTC
Organism: Perca flavescens; assembly: GCF_004354835.1. Lineage (NCBI taxonomy): Eukaryota > Metazoa > Chordata > Actinopteri > Perciformes > Percidae > Perca > Perca flavescens. The sequence goes on from NC_041351.1 coordinate 2,659,826, forward strand.
ATTCATAGTTTTGATGCCTTCAGTGAGAATCTACAATGTAAATAGTCATGAAAATAAAAAGGAAACACATTGAATGAGAAGGTGTGTCCAAACTTTTGGCCTGTACTATATATATATATATATATATATATATATATATATATATATATATATATATATATATATATAAACCCTGGTCTCTCACACCAAAGGCATGTGTCATATCGACGCGATTACATTTTCGATTCAATATCAATCAGGTTCAGGAAATTTCACTAACAATACCAGTTTATGGTAGCTTGACAAGCCAGCCCCACATCCAGATGTTTGGGTCTGTGAACTCCCCATTGGTCAGGGCTCAATCCGAGGGGCGGGATCACAACGGTTGTCTTTCAAATTCTTCTCTGCACGCACTAGAATAGCGCTACAACCAATCAGAGCAACGCTAGTTGATAGATTCAACTTTAAACTCCGAACACATCTTCCCTTTTTTAAGAAAGGACTTCAGTGCCGTTCTTTGTTCTTTTCCCAAAGAAAAGCTGAACTCCAAGTCTTCCAAAAGACCTCTGTTCACCACCAGCAGCAGCAGCAGCAGCCATAAGCCCCGCCCACCGGCTCTATACACGATGTGATTGGCCAGGCCAGAATTTGGTTTTTCCAGCTCGCAAAGCCAACGGAGAGTTACTAGACTAGACTGACCCTGGCTGCAAATTACATTTGCTGCTGCTAGGGGTGCGTCTAGATTTCTAGGCTATCTTTATCCTGCACTGGAAAAAATCTACTTTCTCTTGAACTTTGAAAGAGAAATACCATGCCAGCAGTTGATATTTGCAGTGTGGCGCTTTAGAAAAGTTCAATCGGGGAGAAAACGTCATACTTGAGATCGCTGCATGCATATCCCTGACACAAAAGCTTTCAGAACGGCTTCCAGCCTCCACAGAGGACATCTAGACATCATGTCTTTTATTTTCTAAATGTTCAGCAGCTTCAGAGTTTGGGTGCTTCTCAGATCCAACCTGCCAGCTGCTCGCTCCACAGACTCTGTCTAACCACTAGACTTCACTGCCACCCACTAGGTGTCTCTCTGCCTTTTCCCCTCCGTTTAATTACTGTTCTCATCTCACCCCTCCCTCCCTCCCTCTCTCTCTCATTACTGTAACACTACCACTATCTACACTCTGTTCTCTATCCTCTCCTCTCTGCTGTGTGAAAGCCTCTCTCGGTCCAGGTCTTTATAATTGGCGTCCGTGGTGGAGTCTGGTTTGTGTTACCGGCAGAAAGATGGTGGCAAGGGTCTCCTACTGCTGACAACACTCGTGCATTTGTAATATACTTCCACACAGTACTCCATACACTGTCTGTGTAGAAAACACTACACTACCTGGAGAAAAATGGCTCCATTTTCACCCAAACCAGTGTTACAGCTTGTTTTTTTTGTTTGTTTTTTTCCCATATTTTTTATTGGATACAGCGTACAAACAATACAACATAAGTCTCCATTTTGTGTTTTCAGAATGAACAGTTCCTCCAAACAGATGTCCTTTCGTGGTTTTATCCAATATCCCTTGTGTTCAGGTGCATTCTGGGCGTGCTGGTCTTACAGGGAGGTGTGTTCAGGTGCATTCTGGGCGTGCTGGTCTTACAGGGAGGTGTGTTCAGGTGCATTCTGGGCGTGCTGGTCTTACAGGGAGGTGTGTTCAGGTGCATTCTAATTTGCTTTTCTTTCACCGCAGCAGCTGGTTCCCTCTGTTACTGTTTATTTTTAATATAATAGTTGAAGCTCATACAACCACACACAATGGATTAGTTGTTTGGCCTCTAAAATGTCCGACAATGGTGAAAAATGTGGATCAGTGTTTCCCAAAAAGCCCAAAATGTCTCGTTTTGTCCACAACTCAAATATATTCAGTTTACTGTCCCAGAAAAGAGAAGAATCTAGAACATATACATATATATATTTTTTTTAATTGTTTATTTTCACATTTTTCTTCTTACCATAAACATAGAAAAACAAGAGAGCAGGAAAAAAAATAAAAAAAAAAAAAAAAAAAAAAAAAGTAGTTTCCCATACATTTGCCGGATCAGTATCATCGTTATCGTTAATTTCTAGAAAATGCATTCAATTTGCTTTAGTTTTGTTACAAAAATTAATATCAGATAATATTGATCTATTACATTGCCAAACATTTTTATTCTTATATAAACAGGTGAATGCAACCTCCATTTTAATTGGAGCATGATCTGACAGATGTATATTTCCAATGCTACTTTGTTTTATCAATTCAAATAATATTTTAGTAACCAAGAAAAAAAATGTATTCTTGTATATGTTTTATGAGGATTTGAAAAAAATCTCTCACTCTCTTATCACTCTCTTTAGGGTGCAAATGTCTCCACACACATCAACTAAATCAACCTCATCAACCATTTGTTGCAAAGCTCACTGTCTAGGAGTTGGTTTTGCAATGATGATGGTGGGCCTTTTATCAAAAATATTATTCATTACACAATTTCAATCTCCACCAACAATCATGTAAGGACAGTGATACTTGAACAGTAAATCAGTCAGTTTAGTAAAGAATGTAGGATCTAAATCAGGGGCGGCATATACATTTAGGATAGTAACTCTCTCTCCATATAAAACCCTGTGCAACAAAACATAACAACCTCTTTCAACAATTTCAACGTGATTAATATTAATGGGCAATTTTGTATGCACCAGTATCGCCACCCCTCTGCTTTTACTATTAAATGAGGAAGAGTACACATGTCCAACCCAGTCTATTCTAAGTTTTTTATGTTCGTATTCAGTCAAATGTGTCTCCTGCAACATTGCAACAGAAACATTCTCCTTTTTCAGAAATGTAATTATCCTCTTCCGCTTGACTGGATTATTACACCCTTTGATATTAAATGAACAGAAATTTACTGGTAAAGCCATAGCATCATATGCATAAAATATCTAGTACTTTCCCCAATATGCAAGGTATTGGACATAACAAAATTATGGATCCCCTTTGGTATTTAACTAAAAAAACAAAAGGAAAGAAAAAAAAACCCAAAACATGGGCCAAAATACCAGACCAAACAGGGCTGATATTGGCCACATTAGAACGTTAACCTAAATGGTCTTGTCTGCTTTAATATACATAAAAAAAGAAAGTCGCTCCTATACTTTCAGTTCATTTACAGTCATCGGGCACAGTATGAAAAAAAGAATAAGCCCGTTTGAGCGACCATTGAAAACACAATAGGCCTACATGGCAGAGTTATGAAGTCATAGAGGAGGCACTAGATTTATCCAAGTCATCGAGAAATTTCTGCGCGTCTGACGGAGTCTCAAAGCGCTTTTGTACTCCCATAAAGTCGACAGAAAGTATTGCGGGAAACATCATTGCATATCTTATTCCAGCAGCGTATAATTTCCTTTTCACAGGAACAAACAGTTGACGCTTCTTCTGCACCGCAGCGCTGAAATCTTGATAGATGAACACTCTGGTGTCTTTGTAGAGTAGTGTTTCCTTCTCTCGAGCAAGCTTCATCACCTTTGCCTTGTGCTGATAATTCCCAAATTTGGCGATAATCGGCCTCGGTCTTTTACCAGCAACAGTAGCAGCAGACACACGGATGGGGATGCGATGCGTTCTCTCGATGTGCACGGTGTCCTGTGGCAGATTCAACGTCTCCATCAGAAACGTTTGAACAAACGCCACAGGGTCGCTCTTTTCTTCACCCTCCATTATTCCAAAGATAACCACGTTGTTCTGTCGGCTTTTATTCTCGATATATTCTGCCTTTGCTTCCAGCATTTCCACTTGTTTGACCAGAACCCGCACTTTACTGTCAGTGCTTTCCAGATTATCCTCAGCAGCGCTCACACGCATTTGCACTTCAGCGATCTGTTCATTTAGTGCATTCATCGAACCATTCATCGAACCATTCATTTGCATCATCTGTTGCTCCATTGTTGTGAATCTCTGCAGAAGTTCATTTTGGTTTAGATTGAGTCTTTCCCACAGCGTTTCCATTGTGATCGGGTTTTCCCCTGCCATTGTTGCAGTAGTTTGCCGTAACAGGTGCGTACACTTTAGTCTTGATTAGATCACCAAAACTTACTTAATTTTGTTTTAGTAATCCACAATAAATGCACCAGTTTTTAGCTTTATGCAGTGGCCGCTCTTTTATTGTTCCATATCTGCACGCATGAATCAAAAGGAGCTTATATTATAAATTATTTAAAGCAGACAAGGGCTGCGCTACTACACACGCCCGTCTACCCTCGCAGCCATCTAACCTATATACATATTTAACAAGCTCCAATCACACAAGGTTTACAGTTTTTCGTGAAAAATGGACTCAAATCGATTATAAAAAATAGATGCCGATAAATGCAACAGTTGACAACTAATTGATTAGTCTTTGCAGCTCTAAAACTATATAATTTCTTTTTTGTCATTCACATTTTTATTGCCTTTTTTTCAGAAACAAGAACAATAGTGATCTCTCTCTAAGCAAGAACGAGAAAGATAACAAAAAAAATAAAAATAAATGAAATAAAAAATAAAAAAAATACATAAAAAAAATAAAAATACATATGAAATATACACACACAGGGTAAATATTGGTCTAATTCGTCTCCATACCTAACACATATCATCACACCAGTAGCCATAACTATATTATTTTTAATTTAGTTTTCATCTCGTTGTTGTTGTGGAAAGAAATGCCCATTACCTAACTATTTCCCCAAAGTGTTGTGCTGACAAGATGAACACTGAGTTGGAGGGAAGGAAGGAAGAAGAGAAGATGGGGAAGGGAAAGAAGGGAGTCCTGATGAAAGAGACGCCTTCAGTGGGTACAAAATGTTACACTGTGCTCACATTTTACAGCCCAAACGCTCGTTTATCCAAAAAAAAAAAAAATCTGATCACACACACTGTTTAATATGCCAAAAAAAGCTCAATCAGAGGTTTTGGGCGAATGAGCTGCTCTGGGGAGTGTGAACACCGTTTTCACTCTTTTTGGTTAATTAAAAACTCAGAGTGTAATTAGTTAAATGATGACTTAAATGATTCTCACAAGCAGAGAATTTTAAGTGGATTAGGAGGTTGGTACCAAGCTGGGAGGTAAATCTGGTGATGAAAGCGAGCTCTGAGGTTTTTGTATTCAGCGTTCGGGGGATCACAGCCAGCCAGCCCCCCCCTCCCCCTCTGAGTGATGCTGTTAGCATCGATGTCAGCTCAGTTAATTGCAGGGGAAGATGGCTGGATACTGATATAGTGATGAATAAAGTAGGAGAGATCATTAAAAAAAAAACAAAAAAAACAAGTGCATTATTGCGCATGATGCACAATCATGTGAGTGTGTCTGTGTGAGTGTGTGTGTGTGTGTGTGTGTGTGTGTGTGTGTGTGTCTGTCTGTCTGTCTGTGTGTGTGTGCGTGCATGCATACCAATCCACATTATTCACTTAGTAGAAAGTGTAATTATGTATATTAACTGCATGCTCTGGATACAGTTTATTCCATTTCCCTCTTTGATTTCTGACTGTTCTGAGTCTGTCCATTTCCAGTTCCAGATCTGGAGATTTGGCTCGTTACCAAAAGCCTAGTCACACTTGCTTCAGTGCCGTTAAGCTGAGCATTTTAAATATGTATCAGTCCCTGGCATTGATCCTGCACGATCACAATCACACACCGCACAAGCCGAAAACTCACAACTCCTGCTCTGGAGATGTCAGCATTTGGGGATTTAACACAATCCCTGCTGTGGTTAGAGGGGAGCTGTCATTTTCTCTTTGCACCCAGACTCATTTCAAGCTGCCCACACATGTCTGACCCCCCGGGGGGTGAAAAAAATGATAAAGGGCATCCGCTGGAGGATCGACACCAAAGGCACTCAACTTGTGTTTTCATGCCAGAGAGAAGCTTTTTTTATTTTTTTTAATATACACACAGGAAAGTGCTCTTGAACCTTTCTGGCTTGTTAGGCTTTTTATTCAAGGTCAGTTCCTGTGTCTGTCTACGGCTCTGGTTCCAAAGCAGCTGTAATTAATTGAGCCCTCAGTAATGTATTTACTGTAAGGGTGCTTCCACATATGGCCGCGTTTTGGTCCGGACTTGTTAGACTTTTCTGTTCGATCCGAAACAAAATGAGAGGTGTGAAACGGCCCCAGACCAGAACAGCCGAACCTTAGTCCGAAGAAAAGGTACTTGTTTGTCCTCTGTCACTAACAAACAAGTTTGTAACTGTAACTTAAAGCACTAAAATTTATTTTTTCTTTTTTATTATTATTATTATTATTTTATTATAATTTCTGCTCTATTTTTAACGTACTAACAATTTCAAGATGAAATAACCATCTTTAATCAGGAGTGGCCGACTCAACTTCTCTAAGGGCCACACCGGAAAAAGAGAATCACATCGAGGGCCAGACATGGAGAGTTTAGAAATAGTGTAAAACAGAATGGAAAATGCGATAAAAATGCCACAAAAAAATAGCCTGGTGAGAGTGTCCTGATCTGGTGAGCTCCAGTTCTCCTCCCAGATCAGTCTGGCATTTTGAGATAGAGAAAATTTGGAGCCATTCGCCAAACGACCGACCAATCAGCGTTGGTTTTGAGGCGGGTTTAGGTGGTGATAGACAGATGGTTTATCCAATCAGCTAACCAGGATTTTCAGCTAACGGTAGCCCTAATTCTGTTAGCTGCTAACTAATGCTTTTTTCTCTTGGATCCTTCTTTTGGAATATGGACCAGGAACCTGAAATGGGGCCTTTTATTCTTTTATTCCTAAATTCTCGTTACACAAACGGCAAATCTCCTTTACCGACATGTTGCTAGCTTGCTGAGCTAACGAGCTATGCTTTGCCTGCAGCAGCAGGGGCTTGTGGTTGTATTTTCATACGCTTCATTGATCTGATTGGTTGATTTGGCCCGTCTATCACCAACTATAGGTGGTGATAGACAGATGGTTTATCCAATCAGCTAACCAGGATTTTCGCCCCTTCCCAAAAGTTCTCCAACGGAAAGGTCCCAGATGGATATGCCGGGCAAATGCGAAACGATCCATCTGGAGGAGTCAGGTTAACAAAAAAACATATAATTGTATAAAAAAAGCCTCAATAAAGTCAAGAAAGCCCACAAACTAGCGGAAAAATGTAACCCTTTCTTTTAAAGGGTTACGCCAGCATTTGTTGAAATAGGGCTTATCACGGTCTCCTCTAGCTGTAGATAGGTGGGGTCTCCCCCATCTGTAGATAGGTGGGGTCTCCCCCATCTGTAGATACGTGGGGTCTCCCCCAGCTGTAGATAGGTGAGGTCTCCCCTAGCTGTAGATAGGTGAGGTCTCCCCTAGCTGTAGATAGGTGGGGTCTCCCCCATCTGTAGATAGGCACTGAGACAAAAAATGCATTGGCCCACCTATCTACAGCCAGGGTAGACTTTAATAAGAACTATTTCAACAAACGGTGGCGTATCCCTTTAAAGACAATCATATGTGTGACAAAGATTGGTGTCTTACCTCATTCACAAACACCCAGTGACTGTCTTTGGAGGCAAGGTTTGTCTCCACCGCCTGCAGAAAGAGACAGACAGAGAGACAGACAGAGGGAGAGAGAGAGAGAGAGAGAGAGAGAGAGAGACAGATAAAGGGTTAATAATAACAAGGACTGAAACTACTCTTATCCACACACTGAGACACTGAACTGAGCTTTTGTTCTCACTCGTGTCTTTTTGAGTGTATGTGTGTGTGTTTGTGTCTGTGTGTGTCTGTTTCTGTGTGTGTGTGTGTGTGTGTGTGTGTGTGTGTGTGTGTTTGTGTGTGTGTATGTATGTCTGTGTGTGTGTCTGTTTCTGTGTCTGTCTGTCTGAGTCTGTATGTGTGTGTGTGTGTGTGTGTGTGTGTGTGTGTGTGTGTGTGTGTGTGTGTGTGTGTGTGTGTGTGTGTGTGTGATGAGTGGAGGAGTGGAGGGAATCGTTGGTATCATTCAAAAACTGATAAATGCCCTGAGTTCACAATAGCATCAAAACCCATACGTGTATATTCTCTTCATGAGACATACAGCTACCTTGGACATAAAATCAACATTGCAGGAGAATGGAAGGAGCAAGTAAACACCATCTTGTCCGAGTTTACATCTAGACTGGACCTGATTGACTGTTGCCCACTGCCTCTGACTATGAAGCTGGAGGCTATCAGACAGGTAGACCTGTCAAAAGTGCAACATCTGTTCTCCAACACTCACATCCAGCAGAAAGTTCTGAGTTAAATGAATAATAAAATAGTGAGTTTAGTGCGAAAATGGTTTGGACTCAACACACACAGCACCCGTGACATTATATTTCACCCCCAGTGGGAAGGGGGACTGGGAGTACCAAACATAGAGTGGATCTACACCAGCATGCGGATTTCCCATCTTCTGAACATGTTGAACAGCGACGATAAAGATGTTCGGGAGCTGGCTCGATCCTCCCTGTTCCTGGACCTAAGAAGACGCAAGGTCCCATTAGCCAGGGAGTCTGATCCCCACTTCCTAGGATTCAAAAGGCTTGATACCCACTCTGCTGGTTTTGGGGTATGGTCGGACTGGCCAGATCTGAATGACCTCTGTATCAGAACAGGAGTGTCTCTGGAGTGGGTGGGTCTGACTCTGGGACTGTGATGGTCTCAGAGGACATTATAACTGACCCTCACGCTGTCGTCAAGGCAACAGCCACATATGGTGGTCACGGGCACCTGTTAACATCTGCAGGAGCCTGGTGAACTCTGATGGATTTACACCAACATCAACAACAAGAACACTGGACCGGACTGAGACTTCAGGGGAAACTTGCATGTCTTCCCTCTGCTGATCACTCTGTGTCCCACTCATTCCTCAACAACTCTGCACTCAATGAGGACATTCTCACATTCACAGTAAAAGCCAGATTACAGGTCCTCCCTACCAGACTCAACCTCTCGATCTGGTTTGCCACAACTCAAGTCCCTCATTGTTGCATCACACCTCAGAACATATCACTGAAACTCTGTCTCACATCCTAAATGGTTGCCATGCCTACAAAGGAATGTACATAGCACGTCATGACAGACTAGCAGACCTCATAGTGAAAGACATATCAAATCACTTCCCTCCCTCAGTAAGATCGTACAAACATTCTCAGGTAAAACCATCCATGTTCCAGCATTGCAGTAGTACCTCTAGTACTCTCTAGTACCTGGTGGCCAACACACCAGCTGTAGTTATTATCAACGAGGAGTCCAGGGAGGTGCATGTTTTAGAGGTAGGCTGCAGCTTTGATTCCAGCATGGAGGAGTCTTTCTACACCAAGGTAGTTAAATACCAACCACTCCTAAACACCATCTCAGAGCTGGGCTATAGGTGCACACTACTAGTTTTCATATTTGGTAGCCTAGGAAACACACACAGGCTGGTAGTAAGAGGACTGCGACAATTTGGGATGGCCAAAAAGAGGCTAAACGGCTTATAAAGTACTACGCCATATCTGCTATTATTGGCAGCCACCACATATGGCGGAGACGCTGCTACTTATACCCTTAAGAACTGAGTATTGTGCTAGTTATACCCTTAAGAACTGAGTATTGTGCTAGTTATACCCTTAAGAACTGAGTATTGTGCTACTTATACCCTTAAGAACTGAGTATTGTGCTAGTTATACCCTTAAGAACTGAGTATTGTGCTACTTATACCCTTAAGAACTGAGTATTGTGCTAGTTATACCCTTAAGAACTGAGTATTGTGCTACTTATACCCTTAAGAACTGAGTCTTGTGCTACCTATAATCTCGAGAAGTTTGTTTTGTGCCTGTAAGTGATATTGTGAAAATATGCTAAGTGCCACTAGTCCATGAGTTTGTGTCTTGTATTGTACTCCATCTGTAATATTTGTGTCCCTGTGCTATTTTTTTTTATGTGGACATAAATAAATGGTTAAAATGTGTGTGTGTATGTCTGTGTGTGTGTGTGTGTGTGTGTGTGTGTGTCTGTTTCTGTGTCTGTGTGTGTCTGTGTTTGTGTCTGTGTGTCTGTGTGTGTGTGTGTGTGTCTGTTTCTGTGTCTGTGTGTGTGTGTGTTTGTGTCTGTGTGTGTCTGCCTGTCTGTGTCTGTATGTGTCTGTATGTGTCTGCCTGTCTTTGTCTGTATGTGTGTGTTTGTGTGTGTTTGTGTGTGTGTGTGTGTGTGTGTGTGTGTGTGTGTGTGTGTGTGTGTGTGTGTGTGTGTGTGTGTGTGTGTGTGTGTCCGTTTCCATGATGGGTCGTCCTGCCAAAATGTGGAGCAACACATTTTCGGGGAGAGCAGCGCGAGCAGTTTGCACTTCTCAAAGGGCCCGGGGCCCGTCTGGCCCTCTGCTGCAACCGTGTGACCATCCTAACAACCAAAATAATGGAAACACTCCTAAAATAACTTCAATGACAACCAAAGTTCCCTGAAAACATAGGCGTAATTTACATGCACATTTACAACCAGGGCTTGACATGAACACCTGCCAACCCACCAACTGTGGGTAGATTTAGGCAGTGGTGGGTAACAGTCACTCCCATTAGCCACTTTGGGGGGTGTGTGTAGCTAATGATCAGTTTATATTTACAGACGTGCTCAAATTTGTTGGTACCCTTACAGCTCATTGAAATAATGCTTCATTCCTCCTGAAAAGTGATGAATTGAAAGCTATTTTATCATGTATACTTGCATGCCTTTGGTATGTCATAGAATAAAGCAAAGAAGCTGTGAAAAGAGATGAATTATTGCTTATTCTAGAAAAGATTCTAAAATGGACTGGACACATTTGTTGGTACCCCTTAGAAAAGATAATAAATAACTGGATTATAGTGATATTTCAAACTAATTAGTTTCTTTAATTAGTATCACACATCTCTCCCAATCTTGTAATCAGTCATTCAGATGATTTAAATGGAGAAAAGTAGTCACTGTGCTGTTTGGTATCATAGTGTGCACCACACTGAACATGGACCAGAGAAATCAAAGGAGAGAGTTGTCTGAGGAGATCAGAAAGAAAATAATAGACAAGCATGGTAAAGGTAAAGGCTACAAGACCATCTCCAAGCAGCTTGATGTTCCTGTGAAAACAGATGCAAATATTATTGAGAAGTTTAAGGTCCATGGAACTGTTTCCAACCTCCTTGGGCGCGGCCGCAAGAGGAAAATCGACAGAAGGATTGTGCAAATGGTAGAAAAAGAACCAAGGATAACTGCCAAAGAGATGCAAGCTGAACTCCAAGGTGAAGGTACGTCAGTTTCTGAACGCACCATCCGTCGCTTTTTGAGCGAAAGTGGGCTCCATGGAAGAAGACCCAGGAGGACTCCACTTTTGAAAGAAAAACATAAAAAAGCCAGACTGGAATTTGCTAAAATGCATATTGACAAGCCACAATCCTTCTGGGAGAATGTCCTTTGGACAGATGAGTCAAAAATGGAGCTTTTTGGCAAGTAACATCAGCTCTATGTTCACAGACGAAAAAATGAAGCTTTCAAAGAAACGAACACCATACCTACAGTGAAACATGGAGGAGGCTCGGTTAGGATTTGGGGCTGCATTGCTGCGCCTGGCACAGGGTGCCTTGAATCTGTGCAGGGCACAATGAAATCTCAAGACTATCAAGGCATTCTGGAGCGAAATGTACTGCCCAGTGTCAGAAAGCTCGGTCTCAGTCGCATGTCATGGGTCCTCCAACAGGATAATGACCCAAAACAAAGCTAAAAGCACCCAAGAATGGATAAGAACAATACATTGGACTATTCTGAAGTGGCCTTCTATGAGTCCTGATCTGAATCTTATCGAACATCTATGGAAAGAGCTGAAACTTGCAGTCTGTAGAAGGCACCCATCAAACCTGAGACAGCTTGAGCAGTTTGCTCAGGAACAGTGGGCCAACCTACCTGTTAGCAGGTGCACAAGTCTCACTGAGAGCTACAGAAAACCTTTGATTGCAGTGATTGCCTCTAAAGGTTGTGCAACAAAATATTAGGTTAGCGGTCCCATCATTTTCGTCCATGCCATTTTCATTTGTTTTCTTATTTACAATATTATGTTGAATAAAAAATCAAAAGCAAAGTGTGATTTCTATTAAATATGTAATAAACAATGGCGGATGCCAATTACTTTTGTCAGTTTCAAGTTATTTCAGAGAAAATTGTGCATTCTTCATTTTTTGTGGAGGAGTACCAACAAAGTTGAGCAAGTCTGTAAGTTCTCAGCGCTGCTCTCATAACACACTTCATATCATGACATCTCCTACTTACAGATATCACACCTGTCACCATAACCTTTACCGAGCCACACACACACACACACACACACACACACACACACACACACACACACACACAGACTCACCTGAGACAGCAGCCAGACCTCTAATACTTCATGTTCTTTTTAAAGAACATGCCTAATAAAACACAGCCTGTCGAACGTGGGCACAGAAACATTTATATGTCAACCCTCGAGGTAAAAAAATAACCGTGTATTGTAGCTTTTAATGATCAGCGTGGGCGAAGAGGTTAAAGAAAAAGATAGAGCAAACACTTAACAGGAAAAATAAGAGAATTAAAATGTATCAAATGGTATTTATGCACGACTAGCGGAGCGACTGACCTCGGTATTCCCTGCAGACCTGCATATATTAAAATGTAATATCCAAAACATTTCTTATAAACAGAAACAGAAACTTAAAATGGTGAACTCCTCCACAGGGCTCTTTTTTCCAAAGACCTCATATTCTGCTCATTTTCAGGTTCATAATTGTACTTTGAGGTTATATCAGAATAGGTTTACGTGGTTTAATTTTCAGAAAGCACCATATTTTAGCTAGGTAAGGACTACTAGCCAGTCAGAAGCAGAGTATGAGGCGTGCCCTGACACTACCTAAGTAAGGACTACTAGCCAGTCAGAAGCAGAGTATGAGGGTGTGCCCTGACAGTAGCTAGGTAAGGACTACTAGCCAGTCAGAAGCAGAGTATGAGGGCCCTGACAGTACCTAGGTAAGGACTACTAGCCAGTCAGAAGTAGAGTATGAGGGCGTGCCCTGACAGTAGCTAGGTAATGACTACTAGCCAGTCAGAAGCAGAGTATGAGGGCCCTGACAGTACCTAAGTAAGGACTACTAGCCAGTCAGAAGCAGAGTATGAGGGCCCTGACAGTACCTAGGTAAGGACTACTAGCCAGTCAGAAGCAGAGTATGAGGGCGTGCCCTGACAGTACCTAGGTAAGGACTACTAGCCAGTCAGAAGCAGAGTATGAGGCGTGCCCAGACACATTTTACTCACACACACACACACACACCGCTGTCACCACCGTTAAGCCGCGGGACGCAAAGGGGAATTGTGTGCACATTTCCCGAAAGGTGAAGCGACAGCTGAACGGTGCCACGGAGTTGCAGTGTGATTGCTCACTCCTGTCTCGTCCTGTCCTGTCCTGTCCTGTCCTGTCCTTCGTCTGACAAAGCCACAGTATGACCCTAACCCATTCGTTAGAGTGGGGTGGGGGGCGGAGCAGCAGTATAACGAACACAAAGGCTGACTCACATCACTGACAGTGACACGAATGTGCGAGAGGCTCGGTGTGAGTGAGAGCCAGAGAGCCACGGACGAGACGCCAGCTCGGGCCTGAGGATCAGGGATAGGACTCTAAACACAGTGTCTCATTCGCTTTAGACAGTTAGCCTTTCTGTCTCTTTGCTCTCATACTTGACAGTGCATGGGTCGGGCCTTTTGATCACTGCGTCTGACTGAGAAATAAAGACAGAACAGAGAGTAGAGACACTTGTCCCTCCAGGAGACAGAGAGAGACAGAGACAGAGAGACAGAGAGACTAGAGAGAGAGAGAGAGAGAGAGAGAGGGGGGGTGAACCCTACCTCCCTTTAAATGCAAAATATGAACACATAAATAAACAATTGAACCAACCCAGCGTGCTACAACAATCACTGACTGCTGAAGGTTACACAGAGAGACAGCTTTATCCATTTTAAACACCTCATTTAGAAACCTGTTGTTGTCATCCAAGCCCTCCAGAGTCCACTGACCCTTCTCCTGCCACGAAATAAATTACTTCTATAACCTCTTTTACACACAAATACCTTCAGTCCTGCATTCATTTGACTCCTCATCTCAATATCAAATGCAAGCTGAATTTCTTTTTTTACTGAAAATTAGGCCCTATGTTCCCACAGCCCTATGTTCCCACAGCCCAATGGTCCCACAGCCCTATGGTCCCACAGCCCAATGGTCCCACAGCCCAATGGTCCCACAGCCCAATGGTCCCACAGCCCAATGGTCCCACAACCCAATGGTCCCACAGACCTATGTTCCCACAGTCCTATGTTCCCACAGCCCTATGGTCCCACTGCCCTATGTTCCCACAGCCCTCTGTTTCTACAGCCCTATGTTCCCACATTTCTATGATTTTTCTTAAAATTAGGCCCTATGTTTGGGTTAGGGTTACATTCCATCTGTAGTCCATTGCTACTGGATAATAGGTTGTGTGTGATTGGCTGCCAAATTGGGAGAAAGAGAGCTAAAATCTGATAAAGATTTATGGAAATGTGGGAACATGAGGCCTAATTTTCAGTGAAAAAGAAAGTCTAAATCTCTTAATGTTCTGCACACATGCTGCACCTTCAAATCTAAATACCAAATGTGTTTCTGTTTATGTGGGATTGTTTGTTTTGGTGCCAATAGGTTGCAAATAAATATTCAACAACACTGAAAAGAAGACACTGCAGCCTTGAAGAAAATGGAGACACCATATTGTTTGTATTTTTCTCTTTTCTCAGCACCCGTTTTACCGGTATGTTAGGATTCCCCCGGCAGCACCTGAACCTTACACGGTGCTGATGAGGTATTGATTGGCCACGGCGAGATACACGAACAGCAGCGAGACAGAATCAGGGTCAATGCTAAGCATTGACTGCTGCTGAACTACTTCAAGGTAAAGACATTATTTATAGCATCTATTTTCCAATGTTAACTAAATGTACAAGAACAAGTAGCTTTTTTACTCAAAAGTGTAATGATGCCAAAAAGGTATGCTCAGTCCTAGGACTAAGAATACAAATAACAGTTTGGAAACTAAGTAAATGCTACTTTATTGATGTTGTTTTTCTTACTTTCGGTCAAACCAGCAGTGAAAGGATCTCCTAACAAGCCTCCAACGCTGTATCCAGGGTTTTATCATACTGTACAGCAAATTCTTTTTAATCATCGGATTTCTTGAGAATAAGAAAACTATATTAAGTTTCAACATTCACTTTAAATGACCATGTGGCATTTTCTAAATGGTCTAAATCCTTTGAAGCCATGTGCAACAGTGCAAATGTTCTGTGTTTACAGTGACAAGTCTCTGAGACACTCACAAGTCTCTGAGACACTCACAAGTCTCTGAGAGATGCTCATAAGTCTCTGAGAGATGCTCATAAGTCTCTGAGAGATGCTCATAAGTCTCTGAGACGCTCACAAGTCTCTGAGCTAGAGATGCTCATAAGTCTCTGAGAGATGCTCTTAAGTCTCTGAGCTAGAGATGCTCATAAGTCTCTGAGAGATGCTCATAAGTCTCTGAGAGATTCTCATAAGTCTCTGAGCTAGAGATGCTCATAAGTCTCGGAGATATGCTCATAAGTCTCTGAGAGATGCTCATAAGTCTCTGAGAGATGCTCATAAGTCTCTGAGAGATGCTCTTAAGTCTCTGAGAGATGCTCATAAGTCTCTGAGCTAGAGATGCTCATAAGTCTCTGAGAGATGCTCATAAGTCTCTGAGAGATGCTCTTAAGTCTCTGAGAGATGCTCATAAGTCTCTGAGCTAGAGATGCTCATAAGTCTCTGAGAGATGCTCATAAGTCTCTGAGAGATGCTCTTAAGTCTCTGAGAGATGCTCATAAGTCTCTGAGCTAGAGATGCTCATAAGTCTCTGAGAGATGCTCACAAGTCTCTGAGATAGAGACACTCACAAGTCTCTGAGTTGCTACAAAGCTAATGAAGACCATCAGCTCCTCACAACTCTCTCTGCATGCACTGCACAAGTTTAATAATCACACTAACAAACATGTTTAATACAACAACAAAAAAACTAGTTCACAACCTTTGACCTTTGGCAGTAACCACATAACCTTCCCCTGTCTATGGTTCCTGGTGGAATGTGAAATAATAAATCTCAATGGTTAAAGCTGCAGAGCTGAAGAACAGTTGTGGGGTTTCTGTTTTATTCCTGCAGCCAGCAGAGAGCTCAGGGGAAGTGAGTGGTCCACTACATGGGGGAATAGGGAATTAGCTGGTTTCTATCATGCTCTGCTGCCTTGCTCTCTCTCTCTGTCTCTCTCTGTGGGCTAAATTTCCCTGACAACAAGCGTTAACAGGCGCTGGGAGCGCTATTATTGGAACGGACTGGGGTCAAACCCGTTAGAATGAGGCTCGCAGGGGAACACGGCCCATTGGGTCCACAAAACAGCCCAAAAAAAACCTTCTCATGGAAGCATGAAGTCAAGTTTGTTATTGCACTGATCAGTCCTTCCAGAAAAGAGTTTTTTTGTGATTGTTGCGGGGCAAAAATCCTTAATTATGCGGCACGTTTTCTTAAAAAAATGCGATGGAATATGCGGCATATTTATGAAATTTTATGTGATGAAATTGCGGGAACTTGCAAAAACTGCAGTTTGATGAAAAAGAGGAAAAAAAACAAATTTGCTGTCTGGTTTTCGATGATGTTCATGTCGCGTAATTACGTCACTTCATAACGTCACTTCATAACGTCACTTCATAACGTCACTTCATAACGTTCCCATGGCAACAAGGGCTAAATGGCTGCTCTTGTGTGACGTAAACGCAACATTTTTCAACTTTCTGCTAAGATAAATTATGGGACTTTTTGCAACTATTTTCCGTGGAAATCGGCAATTAATGCGGCGAAAGTGCGACGTATTTGAATAAATTGCATAAAATGCATAAATATGGAGACTTTGGATGATTATGCGTAGAATTATGCGATCACATAATCGCGTTTTTCTGGAGGGACTGACTGAAGTGATATGAAGTGTTCCCCCATCTGTCTGGTTCGTTATTTCTGTCAGTAGACACCACACTTCAAATGTAGAATAACAGTAACAGTAGTGTAGTCTAATGTTTTGTATTGGGTACTACACACAAATGTGTATAGTACCCATTAATATATACACAGTACAGGCCAAAAGTTAGGACACACCTTCTCATTCAATGTGTTTCCTTTTTATTTTCATGACTATTAACATTGTAGATTCTCACTGAAGGCATCAAAACTATGAATGAACACATATGGAATTATGTACTTAACAAAAAAGTGTGAAATAACTGAAAACATGTCTTATATTTTAGATTCTTCAAAGTAGCCACCCTTTGCTTTTTTATTAATAAGGGAAAAAAGCACACCTGTGAAGGTAAAACCATTTCAGGTGACTACCTCATGAAGCTCATTGAGAGAACACCAAGGGTTTGCAGAGTTATCAAAAAAAGCAAAGGGTGGCTACTTTGAAGAATCTAAAATATAAGACATGTTTGCTGCAGGGTTACACAACCAAAATACTCGGTAAAGGTTCGGGAAAGACTGTGGTTACGGCAAAAGGTAAATGACTCGACATCACAGTGCAGATATAAGAGAGCCTTGGGGTGTTTTTCACATCCAGGATTCACACCTTCACTCTGCTCTGATACCGAGCCCGTTATTTTTCCGCACCACAGAGTCAGACACACAAAAAACATCAAAAAACAACCTGCGCGAACACAAAGCCCACAGACAACGTTCGCGCACCCTTCACTCAAAACACATTGGGATGCACACAGCTGCAGGGGGGGCCCGCAGTACTTCAGGGAGCGCTGCTTTTTAACAGCAACGCTGTGACCTCCAATGCAAGAGACTCCCGAGGAACCACTGCAGGTCGAGCTAACCCCGTCACCGCGAGTCAAGATACCTCCAGCGCTCATCGTCTCCGAAAAACAACAACAACCAGAGCCTCTCTTCGTACCGTCTGAATGTGAAAAAGCCCCAGGAGAGCTGTGCTAAAAGCAGCTCTTCACACGGCAAGAGTCCGTGTAGGACAAGAGGAAAGCTGAGAACATGTCTTAGTACTGCCAAATGGCATTCAAAAAGGTCAAGATGGGTGTGTTGTGCTTCACACAGATCACACAAAAAATACCCCAGAACACTCAGTTGTACTTGTATGTGTCGAGGTTTTTCGACAGCTGAATCTCGGGCTGCCACTGACGTCAATTACTCCAGTACTGTACTTAAAGCGCCCATATTAGGCTCATTTTCAGGTTCATAATTGTATTTTGAGGATGTACCAGAATAAGTTGACATGGTTTAATTTTCAAAAAAACACCATATTTTAGTTGTACTGCACATTGCTGCAGCTCCTCTTTTCACCCTGTGTTCAGGTCTCTGTTTTAGCTACAGAGTGAGACCTCTTTTCTTCTTCTGTACTATCTTTGATTGCACTCGCACATGCTCAGTAGCTCAGATCGTAGATCATGTCAGCTAGCTCCATAGACAGAAAGACAAAAGACAAAAGAAAGACTGTTTCTCAAGGCAGGATTAGCTGGGAGACTTCTAAACCAGGGAGCACATGGAAGTAGTTCTTTTGGAGATTATGGTGAACTAGTGTGTGTGTTGTAGCAGTGCTTTGCTATTGAGAACAATGCTAACGCTAGCATGCTAACGCTAGCATGCTAACGCTAAATACATAAGTTTACATTTTCGTGCCGGCCACCACGAAATAAAACGACAAAAACGTCTCCGTGAACACTTATCAATAGATTAAAATAACGTGACCATTTCACGAACTGCCGTGAGACCTGGTCTGATATATGTGTGCCTGCTCGACCCACTGATCCAACCTGGCCGCACACGAAGGAGCCATTTGAAATGAAATGGGACAGCCTTTGTCGTGCCGGTGTGACCCGATCGGTCTCCAAATGCAGCCTCCGAAGGATGCAACCCCTGAATTGGGACAGAGCTTAGATGCATTTGAGCTTTTCCTTTTACATCTCCATCTCTTTGTGCATCAGTGTGCTTGTATGCACTTAAGTTAACTGTACTTATTATCACAGTGACAGCAGTGTGGTGGGATAAACTGGCAGGGGAAGGAGCACTGTTGTCTTAAAAAACAATGAAATTATAAAAAGTCTGACTGAGGCTCGTGTGCTCATTGCTGCAGTTTGCTCTTTCTCTGTTGAATTGGTTTTAACTACAGTTTTAGCTATGTCAGTCACTTATTGGATGTATTAGTGGAATAACACAACGCCCACAGGAACGCCTACAAACACACTAGTCTTTTTTTTTTAAATGTTCATGCTTTGTGGCTGCCTTTGCACTTCACATGATAACGAGATCAATATGCTGTCTGCATGATCAGTAGCTGGACACAGATCGCCCTGCAAAAGCTCATACAGAACAAGTATCCCCCCTGGAATCTTTCACAAACCTTTCACACATTTAAATTTAAATATCGTTACGATATTGTTGGATATGTGTGAGTGTGTGGGCGCTGTGAGTAAAGACAGATGGGAGGTCTGAACACAAAGCTCCTCCAGGACATGTTCTCTTACTTCGTTTGGATCAGTAGGCTTCAAATACGAAGGAAAATGGCTCGTAGTAGAAGTTGAAGATGCAGCGGAGGAGCTGTGGTCACATAAACGGATGATATTTCAAGCTGTTCCCATGAACCAATCAAAGACACAGCTATGAAAAGTAAGAGAAAATACAAAATAATTTGCAGTGACAAACTCTATACCTGCATATGGTTGTTTTCCATCTGAATGGTGTGCTTCCAAAAACCAGAAACATGTCTCCAATTTAAAAGTTTAATCCCTCTGAAGTCTCTTTTCTATAGACCTTAGTGGTCCCCTAATACTGTATCTGAAGTCTCTTTTCTATAGACCCCTTAGTATCTGGTCCCTTTTCTATAGACCTTACTGTATCTGTATCTGAAGTCTCTTTTCTATAGACCTTAGTGGTCCCCTAATACTGTATCTGAAGTCTCTTTTATATAGACCTTAGTGGTCCCCTAATACTGTATCTGAAGTCTCTTTTATATAGACCTTAGTGGTCCCTTAATACTGTATCTGAAATCTCTTTTATATAAACCTTAGTGGTCCCCTAATACTGTATCTGAAGTCTCTTTTATATAGACCTTAGTGGTCCCCTAATACTGTATCTGAAGTCTCTTTTATATAGACCTTAGTGGTCCCCTAATACTGTATCTGAAGTCTCTTTTATATAGACCTTAGTGGTCCCTTAATACTGTATCTGAAATCTCTTTTATATAGACCTTAGTGGTCCCCTAATACTGTATCTGAAGTCTCTTTTATATATACCTTAGTGGTCCCTTAATACTGTATCTGAAGTCTCTTTTATATAGACCTTAGTGGTCCCTAATACTGTATCTGAAGTCTCTTTTATATAGACCTTAGTGGTCCTCTAATACTGTATCTGAAGTCTCTTTAATATAGACCTTAGTGGTCCCCTAATACTGTATCTGAAGTCTCTTTAATATAGACCTTAGTGGTCCCCTAATACTCCAAATGTTTCTAAAATGCATTTTTTGCACTCTTTGCGTTTGTATTGTTTTACTACATACACAATTATATTACTCGACTGTGTGTGTCTGTGTGTGTGTGTGTCCTCCTCCCTGTGTGTGTGTGTGTGTGTGTGTGTGTGTGTGTGTGTACTCGACAGTGTGTGTCTGTGTGTGTCCTCCATTGTGTGTGTGTGTGTGTGTGTGTGTGTGTGTGTGTGTGTGTGTGTGTGTGTGTACTTGACTGTCCTCCACTGTGTGTGTGTGTGTGTGTGTGTGTGTGTGTGTACTCGACTGTGTGTGTTATTCACGCAACAAACAGACACACTTTCATGAAAGGGAGAACAGTTGACATGCACCATATGTATATATGCCAAGGTTTCTCTCCTAGAAAGGGAGATAACCATGTGTACACTCTCCTAAGAGCATGTACCCATAGAGAGCCGAAGTCCCGCCCCTTCCGGTGGACCTCATGGGACCTAAACTCAGAAAAAATATGAATGGTAGTGAACGGGGGAGAGGCAAATCATTTTTTTATCCCGTTTGAATTGAGCAATGGATTACAAATATGATGTTCGTCAATTTAAAAGATAAGTTTTCAACCGAAGAAAGTCTCAGTTAGCCACAGGTTTGTCGTATGACCACTTAGTTTAGTGTGAAACCGCTCAGTGGACTACAACTCCCAGTGAACTCCATCTCCAGTCTCACACAATCTACCTCACATAGCTTGATGCTTGGTTTGCTTGCTAGCTAGCTTAGCTTAGCTCTGTTCCACAACACATGTAACGTTATCTTACCTGCTGTGTTTTATCCAGTCAAGAGTTCTCAGCAGAGAAGCAAAAGAACAAGAGAGATCCTCTGATCATTAGAGTAACGTTACATCTCCGGTACGATACACACACACACACACACACACACACACACACACACACACACACACACACACACACACACACACACACACACACACACACACACACACACGTCATCCATGAAGTTTGTAGTCTTTCTAACAACGTATTTTCACAGACTTATACTTCAACAGTTTAACAACAAACGGAGACTTTCTTCGGTTGAAACATAATGTTTTAAATTGACGAACATCATATTTGTAATCCATGGCTCAATTCAAACGGCATCAAAAAATAATAATTATCATTCCTTTGACCCTCGTTCAAATTTTTTCGAAAGATAAGGTCCCATTAGCCAGAGGAGTAGAGAGGCGTGACTTTGGCTCTCTATAGTGTCTCAACGAACATCAGAATAACTCCTCCTTTATACTTTTTGTCCTCACACAATTCAGGCTATTTATTTCAGTGCAACAGTTTACTTCCAAACTACACCTTTTATGGCCGATGCTCCTAATACATTCCCACATTCCTGGCTCCA
Source organism: Perca flavescens (assembly GCF_004354835.1). Taxonomy (NCBI): domain Eukaryota; kingdom Metazoa; phylum Chordata; class Actinopteri; order Perciformes; family Percidae; genus Perca; species Perca flavescens. The sequence continues at coordinate 2,681,763 of NC_041351.1, forward strand.
GTTCCTCTGTATGCAGGTTTGTACCCAAACTCATAATAGAGTCACACATTCTAAGCTATGGACCTTTTTCACAGCAGACATGTTGACTTGTCATAGCAGGAAAAGCACAGCTGAGATTGTTAACCTTAACGATGGCTCAATTCCATCAAGTGTCCCAGTAAGAGATTTCAGTGAGTCAGCATGAACAATACCAGGACCTCTCCTAAGTGGAATGCAGCCATCAGTAATGGTTTAATACCAGGGTCTCTCCTAAGTAGAATGCAGCCATCAGTAATGGTTTAATACCAGGACCTCTCCTAAGTAGAATGCAGCCATCAGTAATGGTTTAATACCAGGACCTCTCCTAAGTGGAATGCAGCCATCAGTAATGGTTTAATACCAGGACCTCTCCTAAGTGGAATGCAGCCATCATTAATGGTTTAATACCAGGGCCTCTCCTAAGTGGAATGCAGCCATCAGTAATGGTTTTGAACACACCTGTGCTTTTCCTACTATGACATGTCAACATGTCTGCTGTGAAAAAGGTCTATTGTCTGTGGGGGAAGGCTGTCCCCAGACTAACCTTCTTGTCTAGTACCTTACATACAAGATATGAATTACTTTTGAAAACCTGAATGCTGAAATATCCAACCTATGTCACTGTCTTTGAAGCAGGATTTTTCCGTATCTCGTAAAAACATGTTTTTCTTTACACATAAATCCCCCCCCCAACTTGGTCCTCATCCTCCCCTCTTTTCTCTGTCTTCATAATTGAGGTTGAAAGCATTCTCCGTCTGTTACGAGTCTGTATATGTTTACCGTGCCTCCTCTCGCCATCATTATGCAGCACACACTCCCTCACTCTGTATGCAAACTATACGCTGGCTGGACCTCGGACACCCGGCCGGCCAATCAGAGGCGAGTTTCGGTGGCGAGGGCTTCTCTAGACGGATCAATACCTCCAACCGATCCCCGCGATGTCTTGTCTGACATGTTTGGTAATGACCCCTATGAATAAATACAGCCCGATGAATGCAGAAGTGGCTTTAAGGTTGCGATTGGACTCAGAGGAGTTGCTTTTTGCTGCTCGGTGGATGTTTAGGATTCAAGGGGAGCTGTGTTTGGGTCTGACTAGTTCACTTTGTGATGTAACATGTCTCCTTTTCTTGCCCGTACTGTTTGTATCGTGATGAGTTGTTAATGGGGTTGCATTTCACATACAGTCTAGATAACAACCAGTTCTCACTCCCACCTCGTAAAATATGGACACTAGGTATCTCTCTACGTCAGATACCGACGCAAAAACACCTTTTCTGAAGTCAATAACGCAGCATTTCATTGTTATTTTAACAGCGCGTTAGTCAAATGCTCCTAGGCTCGTGCACAGTGTGCTTGTTACACACACAGGGAAGCACAGCAGCAGCAGCACACACACATGCAGAAGATTACCAATAAAATCTTACAATGTGAAATAGTATTACGATATGATCAGCTTGTGTGCTTTCACTTTTACGCACAAGCAGATCAGTTTCTTCTCCTGCAGCAAATCCTCTTCCTCCTATGTCCAGAATGCACCTGAACACACCTCCCTGTAAGACCAGCACGCCCAGAATGCACCTGAACACACCTCCCTGTAAGACCAGCACGCCCAGAATGCACCTGAACACACCTCCCTGTAAGACCAGCATACCCAA
>NC_041351.1:2688435-2693435 GCF_004354835.1 Perca flavescens
CGAGAGTACTGCCCCAGTGACGAGCTGTTGGACCCCTTAAGGTACACATTTTGCACTTTATTTCTGACAGTGTAGTAGAGGAATTACCGTATAGTACAGGAGAAGCTCACAGGCAGTTTGGACTCACATGAGCTGTTTAGGTTTAATGACTAATGTTAACTAGCATGTTAGTGATCAGTAATTAGCCTGTGTCTATGTTATCTCCTTACATATACATAACACAGGATCTGGTGCTCCATTCTTATATATACTGTCTATGGTAATAACAACAGAGTGAAAAATTTTAATTTCCCTTTGTGGAATTAATAAAGTATCCATTATTATTATTATTATTATTATTATTATTATTATTATTATTATTATTATTATATAAGTAGCTTGGATGACAAGACAGAGAGCAGCAGAAGTTTTCAGATCTTTGACTTCATTAACGCTTATTATTAAATATGTACATTCTCAGTAGAAACCAATGGGCATTAGATGTATTTTGTATGTTTATATACATTTAAATCAACCTATTATTAGGTTCATACTTCACAAAGTTTCATTGATAGTGATTAGAGACCTAAAATAAAATACAGCTTGCAAAGATTTCATTCAGGGATGCTGATGATGAATACCGATATTGGCATCTTTTTTAACAGATTTTGTAGATATTTAATTTGTTGTGGACTAGCCAGACCTTCCTCCACAGCGCTGTGGAGGAGGGTCTGGCACACGCACACACACACACACACACACACACACACACATACATACACACATACACACATACACATACTTCATGCCGTGCGCTTAGATCGTTGAAATATGACTTTAACTTCTACTAAAGTCTGTTTCTGGCTGTCAGTTACCGTTGTGGTTGGAAAAGTGATACATTTCTATACACGAGTTAACAAGTGAAAAATATCTCAAAACTGCACAGTATTTAAGTAAATGTACTTAATTATAATATTATATGACATCTCTGTAATCGTTGCTATAGCGATGGTAATATTAGACATTAGAAGGTGCATTTAGAAAGACATGGGGCTGGGCGATAAAACGATAACGATATGTATCGCGATAAACACATAATCAATATCAATAGAAAATGCGGTCGATAAAGCGTTCGATAACTTGTTTTTCTTCATCAGAAGAAACCAGAGATTCTGAATCAAGTTTGGTTGCATGAACAAAGGCCCTCACTCTCTGGTAACCTAGCAACTAGGGGAGTGACACTCTATAACAGACCCGGTGTGGAGTGGAAAGTGAGTGCCGCAGCAAGCGAGGAAATCGTTGATAAAACAGGAAAAGTCAGTATGGCAGTTTTGGGGATTTTATAAGTCTGACCGTAGACAGACCAATGTCGTCAGACCAACACTGGTAATACCATAAACTTGTTTTACCACTTTAGCCGTGCTCACACTTTGGAGCACAGCCGTATCCGCTATCAACATCCAACAACATCAGCGCCTTACTAAACACTACAAGCAGCAGACCACCATGGAGAGGTACTCTGCATCAGCGCCTTACTAAACTACAAGCAGCAGACCACCATGGAGAGGTACTCTGCATCAGCACCTTACTAAACACTACAAGCAGCAGACCACCATGGAGAGGTACTCTGCATCTGCACCTTACTAAACACTACAAGCAGCAGACCACCATGGAGAGGTACTCTGCATCTGCACCTTACTAAACACTACAAGCAGCAGACCACCATGGAGAGGTACTCTGCATCTGCACCTTACTAAACACTACAAGCAGCAGACCACCATGGAGAGGTACTCTGCATCAGCACCTTACTAAACACTACAAGCAGCAGACCACCATGGAGAGGTACTCTGCATCTGCACCTTACTAAACACTACAAGCAGCAGACCACCATGGAGAGGTACTCTGCATCTGCACCTTACTAAACACTACAAGCAGCAGACCACCATGGAGAGGTACTCTGCATCTGCACCTTACTAAACACTACAAGCAGCAGACCACCATGGAGAGGTACTCTGCATCAGCACCTTACTAAACACTACAAGCAGCAGACCACCATGGAGAGGTACTCTGCATCAGCACCTTACTAAACACTACAAGCAGCAGACCACCATGGAGAGGTACTCTGCATCAGCGCCTTACTAAACACTACAAGCAGCAGACCACCATGGAGAGGTACTCTGCATCAGCACCTTACTAAACACTACAAGCAGCAGACCACCATGGAGAGGTACTCTGCATCAGCACCTTACTAAACACTACAAGCAGCAGACCACCATGGAGAGGTACTCTGCATCAGCGCCTTACTAAACACTACAAGCAGCAGACCACCATGGAGAGGTACTCTGCATCAGCACCTTACTAAACACTACAAGCAGCAGACCACCATGGAGTGGTACTCTGCATCAGCACCTTACTAAACACTACAAGCAGCAGACCACCATGGAGAGGTACTCTGCATCTGCACCTTACTAAACACTACAAGCAGCAGACCACCATGGAGAGGTACTCTGCATCTGCACCTTACTAAACACTACAAGCAGCAGACCACCATGGAGAGGTACTCTGCATCAGCACCTTACTAAACACTACAAGCAGCAGACCACCATGGAGAGGTACTCTGCATCAGCGCCTTACTAAACACTACAAGCAGCAGACCACCATGGAGAGGTACTCTGCATCAGCGCCTTACTAAAACACTACAAGCAGCAGACCACCATGGAGAGGTACTCTGCATCAGCACCTTACTAAACACTACAAGCAGCAGACCACCATGGAGAGGTACTCTGCATCAGCACCTTACTAAACACTACAAGCAGCAGACCACCATGGAGTGGTACTCTGCATCAGCACCTTACTAAACACTACAAGCAGCAGACCACCATGGAGTGGTACTCTGCATCAGCGCCTTACTAAACGCTACAAAGAAATAACAGGAGGCAGACATGCTGAGCACTGTCCATGTTACTAACCTAGAACTAAACCTGCAGAAAATAGTTCCTTCTCAGGTTTCTTATATTTAGCTAACACTTTGCACTATTTTATGACACTTTATTAAGCATTTCTTACTTATTCTTTAATTTTGCACCTTAATGTTAAGAGATAATTGTTAAGTGTTCATTGTGATTTTAGACCTGTTTACATTTTAATTATTTGAGTGTTTTCCATTGTTGTGTTGACATTTCTGCTTTTATAACTGAGGGGATTATAATCAGAGCAGGGTTAAGTTTAAAATAAAAATGTTTAAATTTAATATATTTTTCTCCTGGTCCTTATTTTAAATAGGTCATAAAAAATATCAATAATTATCGATATCGACCGATATGAAAAACTTATATCGTGATACAGTTTTCAACCATATCGCCCAGCCCTACTTAATTATAATATTATATGACATCTCTGTAATCGTTGCTCCGTATGGACTCTATAAGGGACTGTATGTTCAGGGAAAAGTGGACCAACGTCTCATCTGGTGTCTGTGTGTGTGTGTGTGTGTGTGTGTGTGTGTGTGTGTGTGTGTGTGTGTGTGTTGTGTCTTTCTAATATCTCGACTACGAAAAGTAAATCACTGTAATTTATATTTCCCCTTAGTCTCTCTGACTGGATCCGCGAATGTGGTGTGTGTGTGTGTGTGTGTGTGTGTGTGTGTGTGTGTGAGTCTCTGTGTGTGTGAGCTGTAGCTGTGTCTGTGTGAGTGTGTGTGTGTGCGTGTGTGTCTCTGTGTGTTTGTGTGTGTGTGCGTGTGTGTCTCTGGGTGTGTGAGCTGTAGCTGTGTGTGTGTGTGAGTGTGTGTCTCTGTGTGTTTGTGTGTGTGTGTGAGTGTGTGTGTCTGTGTGTGTGTGTGTGTGTGTGTGTGTGTGTGTGTGTGTGTGAGAGCTGTAGCTGTGTGTGTGTGTGTCTGTGTTCTCCATCAATGGACCTTGCACATTTACACTAAAGAGCCATTTTGCTCCCAAGGCTTCATGGGAAAAATGTCCTTGAAAGACACGCGCCGTTCAGCACTTACATCACGGCCTTCATAGCCGTGAAAATACCTCATCCTTTGTGTGTGTGTGTGTGTGTGTGTGTGTGTGTGTCTATGTGTTTGCGTGCGTGCGTGTGTGCGTGGGTGAGTGTGCGTGTGTGTCTGTGTGTGTGTGTGTGTGTGTGACTGTGTGTGGTGTGTGTGTGTCAGTGTGTGTGGTGTGTGTGTGTGTTTGCATGCGTGTGTGTTCATTTCTCTGTGTGTGTGATTGCATGCATGTGTGTGTCTGTGTGTGCACGTGTGTGTGTATGTGTGTGTGTGTGTGTGTGTGTGTATGTATGAGTGTGTGCACGCGTGTGTCTGTGTGTTTGCGTGCGTGTGTGTTTATGTCTCTGTGTGTGTGTTTGCGTGCGTATATGTGTGTGTGTGTGTGTGTGTGTGTGCGCACACCTGTGTGTGTGTGTGTCTGTGCGTGTGTCTGTGTGTGTGTGTCTCTGTGTGTGTGTATGTTTGCGAGCGTATGTGTGTGTGTGTGTGTTTTTGCGTGCGTGTGTGTGTGTGTTTATGTGTCTGTATGTGTGTGTTTGCGAGCGTATGTGTGTGTCAGTGTGTGTGGTGTGTGTGTGTTTGCATGCGTGTGTGTTCATTTCTCTGTGTGTGTGTTTGCATTCATGTGTGTGTGTGTGTGTGTGCACGTGTCTGTGTGTATGTGTGCGTGTGTGTGTGAGTGTGTGCACGCGTGTGTCTGTGTGTGTCTCTGTGTGTGTATGTATGCCTGCATGCGTGTGTGTGTGTCTGTGTGTGTGTCTGTGTGTTTGTGTGTGTGTGTTTATGTCTCTGTGTGTTTGTTTGCGTGCGTATATGTGTGTGTGTGTGTGTGTGTGTGTGTGTGTGTGCACGTGTGTGTGTGTCTCTGTGTGTGTGTGTATGTGTGCCTGCATGCGTGCGAGTGTGTGTGTGTGTGTCTGTGTGTGTGTGTCTCTGTATGTGTGTATGTTTGCGAGCGTGTGTGTGCGTGTGTGTGTGTTTTTGCGTGCGTGTGTGCGTGTGTTTATGTGTC
>NC_041351.1:2698435-2700935 GCF_004354835.1 Perca flavescens
TTCAAAGTGGCACTTTTTAAATGCACTGAACACAGTTCTCTGCATAAGACACAACAATCTGACATAAAGTCACAGATTTGCCATTTCAAAACACTGCCATTCAAAATGACACTACTTGTGTGTGTATCTGCAAATATTTCCGTGCAAGTGAACAATGTGAAAAGAACTTTCTACAATTTGAACTATTTCAGTATTATGACAAAGCACACTAAAGATGAGAGTGCTTTTCATGATTCCCAACAGTTTGTAGCTGGTTAGACACACATCTGGAAACATGAATGAAGTGTGCACCATGTGGTGCAAAAGTTTGATTTTGATAATGCTATATGTAGTTTGGGTTGCAGAGCTTCATTTTGCAGGATATATATGAGGTATTTTGCAGGATATATATGAGGTATCATATGAGGTATTTTGCAGGATATATATGAGGTATTTTGCAGGACATATATGAGGTATTTTGCAGGATATATATGAGGTATTTTGCAGGACATATATGAGGTATTTTGCAGGACATATATGAGGTATTTTGCAGGACATATATGAGGTATTTTGCAGGATATACATGAGGTATTTTGCAGGATATATATGAGGTATTTTGCAGGATATAAATGAGGTATTTTGAATGACATATATGAGGTATTTTTTTAGGATATATATGAGGTATTTTGCAAGATATATATGAGGTATTTTGCAGGATATATATGAGGTATTTTGCAGGACATACATGAGGTATTTTGCAGGACATATATGAGGTATTTTGCAGGACATATATGAGGTGTTTTGCAGGATATATATGAGGTATTTTGCAGGACATATATGAGGTATTTTGCAGGATATATATGAGGTATTTTGCAGGACATATATGAGGTATTTTGCAGGACATATATGAGGTATTTTGCAGGACATATATGAGGTATTTTGCAGGATATACATGAGGTATTTTGCAGGATATATATGAGGTATTTTGCAGGATATAAATGAGGTATTTTGAATGACATATATGAGGTATTTTTTTAGGATATATATGAGGTATTTTGCAAGATATATATGAGGTATTTTGCAGGATATATATGAGGTATTTTGCAGGACATATATGAGGTATTTTGCAGGATATATATGAGGTATTTTGCAGGACATATATGAGGTATTTTGCAGGACATATATGAGGTGTTTTGCAGGATATATATGAGGTATTTTGCAGGACATATATGAGGTATGTTGCAGGATATATATGAGATATTTTGCAGAATATATATGAGGTATTTTGCAGGATATAAATGAGGTATTTTGAATGACATATATGAGGTATTTTTTTAGGATATATATGAGGTATTTTGCAAGATATATATGAGGTATTTTGGATATATATATGAGGTATTTTGCAGGACATATATGAGGTATTTTGCAGGATATATATGAGGTATTTTGCAGGACATACATGAGGTATTTTGCAGGACATATATGAGGTATTTTGCAGGACATATATGAGGTGTTTTGCAGGATATATATGAGGTATTTTGCAGGATATATATGAGGTATTTTGCAGGACATATATGAGGTATGTTGCAGGATATATATGAGATATTTTGCAGAATATATATGAGGTATTTTGCAGGATATATATGAGGTATTTTGCAGGACATATATGAGGTATTTTGCAGGATATATATGAGGTATTTTGCAGGACATATATGAAGTATTTTGCAGGATATATATGAGGTATTTTGCAGGATATATATGAGGTATTTTGCAGGATATATATGAGGTATTTTGCAGGACATATATGAGGTATTTTGCAAGATATATATGAGGTATTTTGCAGGATATATATGAGGTATTTTGCAGGACATATACGAGGTATTTTGCAGGATATATATGAGGTATTATGCAGAATATATATGAGGTATTTTGCAGGATATATATGAGGTATTTTGCAGGACATATACGAGGTATTTTGCAGGATATATATGAGGTATTATGCAGGATATATATGAGGTATTTTGCAGGATATATATGAGGTATTTTGCAGGACATATATGAGGTATTTTGCAGGATATATATGAGGTATTATGCAGGATATATATGAGGTATTTTGCAGGATATATATGAGGTATTTTGCAGGACATATACGAGGTATTTTGCAGGACATATATGAGGTATTTTGCAGGATATAAATGAGGTATCTTGCAGGATATATATGAGGTATTTTGCAGGATATATATGAGGTATTTTGCAGGACATATACGAGGTATTTTGCAGGACATATATGAGGTATTTTGCAGGATATATATGAGGTATCTTGCAGGATATATATGAGGTATCTTGCAGGATATATATGAGGTATTTTGCAGGACATATATGAGGTATTTTGCAGGATATATATGAGGTATCTTGCAGGATAGTATGAGGTATCTTGCAGGATATATATGAGGTATTTTGCAGGATATATATGAGGTATTTTGCAGGATATATATGAGGTATCTTGCAGGATATATATGAG
>NC_041351.1:2705935-2725935 GCF_004354835.1 Perca flavescens
AGCTTGCTAAACACAAGCAGGAGCACTTGCATTGTATTTCGACTTGTGAAGGTTTTTTTAGGTTTTAGGAGAAGGCCTCCATCAACGTTGCTACTAGCTAAACTAGCAAGCTACACGATGCCCCCCTCAGCTGTTCACCTGGCTGTGACTCGTGCCACCTTTTCAGCCAGAAGATAGTGGAACTTGAAGCCAGAATATCGACTCTCCTCCAGATCAAGGCAAGTGAAGAGTTCCTCGACTCCATTATCATTGGAAGTTCCCCCACACACACACTGATGGATGTTTTGATTCCACTGTGCCCTGCAATACTCTCACCCCACCACACACTAATACAACCTCTGTCCCTGCTGTCTCTCCGGCTTCTGCCGAGGACCCAGCCAGCTCTGCTGACCAGCTCCACTCCACACCAGCCTGAGCCATGGCGTGTAAGCAAGCACCAGAGCAGGCGGTCAGGACAACGCTCAGCCCCAGCCCAACCCCTACGACTAGAAAACCGCTACAGCATTCTGACGAACGACGAGGAGTTCCCTTCTCTGCCACGTCCCCACGCAGCTCATCCTGGTCCATCCACACAGTCGACGCGCCCATTGAGGGCGGACTCTCCCCCCCTCGGACTCATCAATCTCCACGCTGGTCATCGGAAGCTCCATGGTAAGGGATCTCCACATTCCCCTTTACCCAGCGGTCCCTCCAAGGTCTACTGCTTCCCCGGTGCCAAGGTCCGTGACATCCAGCACAAACTTCCCGGCATCCTCGCCCGCCACTCCAAGGTCGACAACATCATCGTGCATGTGGGCACAAACAACATCAGAGAGAGACGGTCGATAGCACTCCAGGAAGACTTCACCACTCTCATCACCACCCTGATGGGCACAGGTAAGCGGATTGTCATCTCTGGGCCTCTACCTACCTACAGGAAGGGTGCGGAGAGATGGTCCAGACTGTTCTGGCTCCACACCTGGCTGGAACCACTCTGCACTTCCCTGGGCCTTCCCTATGTCGACAACTTCAACTTGTTCTGGGAGATGCCCAACCTGCTGAAGCGTGATGGTCTCCACCCAAACCGACACGGAGCCAGGCTGCTATCTGACAACATAACGACCACACTAACAGAAGGCAAGTATTGACATTATGTTGAAAATATCACAGATTCATGTCCCCAGGTATTGATCCTGATAGCACTATACAAGTGGATGGATCTGAAAATGTTTTCTGTAGGATAACATGTAGTACTAGTATTACTCCAGTAACATGTGGTACTAGTACTATTCCAGTAATTATCAACAACAGACCACACAAAGTGGTAAATGTAGGGGCAACACTTAACAACCTAATTGGAATTAAAACTACCACAGCAATGATAGAAAAGGATAGGAAAATTAGATGTGGATTACTAAATATCAGATCTTTGTCTTCTAAAGCAGTACTCGTAAATGAATTGATATCTGATAATCAAATTGATCTATTCTGTCTTACTGAAACCTGGCTGGGCCATGAAGAATATGTTAGTCTAAATGAAGCCACCCCTCCCAGTCATATTAATACTCAAATTCCTAGAGGCTCAGGCCGAGGAGGGGGAGTTGCAGCCATATTTGATTCAAGCCTGTTAATTAACCCTAAACCCAAACTAAATTATAACTCTTTTGAAAGCCTTGTTCTTAATCTTCAACATCCAACACGGAAATCAGTACAGCCAATTATATTTGTTGTTGTCTACCGAGCTCCAGGTCCGTATTCTGAATTTTTATCTGAATTCTCAGAGTTTTTATCATGTGTAGTCCTTAAATCAGACAAAGTACTTATTGTTGGTGATTTTAATATCCATGTGGACGTTGACAGCAATAGCCTTACTACTGCTTTCAACTCATTACTGGATTCAATCGGTTTCAGTCAGAGTGTGCACAAGGCGACGCACTGTTTTAACCACACCCTCGACCTTGTGCTGGCATATGGTATTGAAATTGAGGATTTAATAATATTTCCGCAGAATCTGGTATTATCAGATCATTTTTTAATTACTTTTGAATTCTTGCTACCTGACCATACTAAACCAGATAGCAGCTTCTACACTAGATGCCTATCTGACAGTGCTATAGCTAAATTTAAGGAAAATATTCCGACAGCATTCCAGTCTATGTCGTGCCTTAACATAACAGAGGACCTCTATGTTAACCTCAGTCCCTCTCAAATTGATACATTTGTAGACGGTGCTACGACTTGCCTACGGACGACCTTAGACTCTGTCGCTCCTCTCACAAAGAAGACGATAAAGCAAAGGAAATTAGCTCCTTGGTATAACTCCCAAACTCGCAAATTAAAACAAATCTCACGAAACATCGAAAGTAAGTGGCGCTCCACCAAAGTGGAGGAATCCCGTTTGGAATGGCAAGACAGTCTGAAAACCTATAGGAAGGCCCTAAGAAAGGCCAGATCAGACTATTACTCATCATTAATAGAAGAAAACAAGAACAACCCAAGGTTTCTTTTCAGCACTGTAGCCAGGCTGACAGATAGCCACAGCTCTACTGAGCCATCTATTCCTCTAGCTCTGAGTAGTGATGACTTCATGAGCTTCTTTAATGATAAAATTATAACAATTAGAGATAAAATTCATCACCTTTTGCCCTTAACTTCTAACAGTTCATCTTTAAATGCAGGACCGCTAGAAAGAACGACGACTCCCGACATATACTTGGACTGCTTTTATCCTATAGACCTTCAACAATTAATGTTAAAGATATCCTCAGCTAAGCCGTCTACCTGTCTCTTAGACCCCATCCCAACGAGGCTACTCAAAGAAGCGTTACCCGTGGTAAACACTTCATTATTAGATATGATCAACATGTCCTTACTAACAGGTTATGTACCGCATTATCAGGTTGCCCAAATAAGTCCATTAAGACTCTCCAACTGATCCAGAATGATGCAGCACGTGTTCTGACGAGAACTAAGAGAAGAGATCATATTTCTCCTGTATTAGCTTCTCTGCATTGGCTTCCGGTGAAATATAGAATTGAATTTAAAATCCTCCTCCTGACTTACAAAGCTCTAAATGGTCAAGCACCATCATACTTAGAAGAGCTCATAGTACCTTATTGTCCCACTAGAGCACTGCGCTCCCAGAATGCGGGGCTACTTATGGTTCCTAGAGTCTCTGGAAGTAGACTGGGGGCCAGGGCCTTCAGCTATCAGGCTCCAGTATTATGGAACCAGCTCCCAGTCGGGGTTCGAGAGGCAGACACCGTTACCACATTTAGGAGTAAACTGAAAACCCTCCTCTTTGATAAAGCTTATAGTTAGGGACGAGGAGTTGAAGCGTCCACCTAACCCGGCCCACCTGCTTCTCCTCGTAGTCATCAGTTTTTTCTATACTGTATAATTAATAATCGAGCGAGAGTAGAGGGAGGCAGGCCAGTACAGCCCGATCCGGTTGGGGGGAGTTCTAGCCCGACCAGGCACCTCTCTTTAACCTGCCTCTCTTAAGTTATGCTATTACAATTCTAGACTGCCGGGGAGGCTGTTCCTCCCTAAGACACACTGAGCTGCTCTCTCATCTCTACTTGTTACTTTTGTATGCATCCGGTCCCAGAAATGCTTGTTACTAATCTAGCTCTGGGGAGTTTACTCCCCGAGTCCTTATAGTTTCTTCTTCGCAGAGCTATGCTCTGCGATTCTCTGCATTTCCGGCTGCATCCTGCTGCGTCCCTGCTGCATCCGCAGCCTCCCCGTGCTCTGCAGCGCCACGTTACATCCCGCTACGCCCTGCTGTGATGTTCATACGCACAGAGTAGTCAGGATCCGGTATAGGAGACTGCACTACTCAGTATGACACGATGTGCCCTGCTATGACATGAACTTCCACGATAACCTTCAAAGTCAATGTGACTTCTAATGTGACTGTTATCACCACTGTTCATCACGCCCCCAACCGGCCCGCCAGACACCGCCTACCAAGAGTCTGGGTCTGCCGAGGTTTCTTCCTAAAAGGGAGTTTTTTCTTGCCACTGTCGCAATAGCCACTACTAATGCTTGCTCTTGAGGGAATTACTGTAATTGTTGGGGTTTTGGAATTTATAGAGTGTGGTCTAGACCTACTCTATCTGTAAAGTGTCTCGAGATAACTTTTGTTATGATTTGATACTATAAATAAAATTGAATTGAATTGAATTGAATTGAATTAAGGTCTATATAAAAGAGACTTCAGATACAGTATTAGGGGACCACTAAGGCCTATATAAAAGAGACTTCAGATACAGTATTAGGGGACCACTAAGGCCTATATAAAAGAGACTTCAGATACAGTATTAGGGGACCACTAAGGTCTATATAAAAGAGACTTCAGATACAGTATTAGGGGACCACTAAGGCCTATATAAAAGAGACTTCAGATACAGTATTAGGGGACCACTAAGGTCTATATAAAAGAGATTTCAGATACAGTATTAGGGGACCACTAAGGTCTATATAAAAGAGACTTCAGATACAGTATTAGGGGACCACTAAGGCCTATATAAAAGAGACTTCAGATACAGTATTAGGGGACCACTAAGGCCTATATAAAAGAGACTTCAGATACAGTATTAGGGGACCACTAAGGCCTATATAAAAGAGACTTCAGATACAATATTAGGGGACCACTAAGGTCTATATAAAAGAGACTTCAGATACAGTATTAGGGGACCACTAAGGTCTATATAAAAGAGACTTCAGATACAGTATTAGGGGACCACTAAGGTCTATATAAAAGAGACTTCAGATACAGTATTAGGGGACCACTAAGGTCTATATAAAAGCATCCAAACAGCAGCATGCCATGGGACCTTTAAACAACATAGGGCCCTATTTTAACGATCTGAGCACACGGCATGAAGACTCGGCCTGTTAGTTTTATTTTGATGAATTGTAAATGTAGAAAAGGAAAGAAAAAAAAATCTTGAACTACTCTCCCCTGAACACTCACACACACACAAATATGAAGTGGAAGTGGAAATAAACATGGATGTTAGTGTGTTCATGTTGCGGATAACCTTCTGATTTTGGGGATTTTATCAAATGGGGCCTCAGAGTTCTTCTTTTCAGGGTAACTCAATGTGCACAATGGCTATTTGAGCCAGGAGCCTCCAGGCCAACATTTCAGTTCAAATAAAAAAAAAATTGAACAAAAGAGATTTTTAGTACCGAAGATGTTCTGTTGAATGTGCGGCGCGGTTTTCGGTGCTCTTGGGGTCCATTCCAAGGACCCCAAAGATGTACATTTGTTAAGAGACAACAAAACATGGATGCTAGTGTGTGCATGTTGCAGATAACCTTGTGGGATTTTAAAAAAAGAAGAAGAGGAAGACGAGAGAGCCAAGGGTCCTGGTCTGCAGCTCGGCTCATTATCTGATCGACGAGATGTTGACGGACGGACGAATGGCAACGTGTGCAAAACAAGCCTCCTTTCAAACTGTGGAGCGTCACACAGCGGCAGATTGATCGACTGAAACAGGCTTTATCCCGTGTGAAAAGACTGAAATGGTGAGTGTGTGTTCAGGCTGATATTAGGCTGAAAAACATGTCCTGATTATAGGAATCAACAAAGAATGAAATACAACGTGCGCTGGGTGTGAAAATGATTCCTTACGTGATAACAACATGTTGACAAATTAAAGCAGGGAGGACAAAGAGGGAGAGAGAAGAAATGAAAAGGCTCGCTTCCTGAAAGAAAATTATAGGGGTGGTAGAGTGATGATAGAAGTGGAGGAGAAGAAAGAAAAACAAGGGAGGAGGGGAGGAGACAAAGGGCCCCAATTTAACAATCTCAAGTGCCTGGCGCCGGTGCGTTTAGGGCGTGTACGAATCCACTTTTGCTAGTTTTTGAATTTTTTAAGATGATTATTTTTGGGGGCATTTTAGGCCTTTATCCACAGGACAGCTGAAGACATGAAAGGAGAGAGAGAGAGAGAGAGAGAGGGGCAGCAAAGGGCTGCAGGCTGGAGTCGAACCCACGGCCACTGCATCGAGGAGTAATCATCATATATGGGCCTGTGCTACCCAAAGTATGCATGTGTGTGTGTGTGTGTGCTGCTGTGCGTCCCTGTGTGTGTAACAAGCATAGTGTGTGTGCACTGTGCACGAGCCTAGGAGCATTTTACTAATGCTCTGTTAAAATAACAATGAAATGCAGCGTTATTGACTTTAGACCAGGTTTTTATTGGTCAATTGTGAGATCACTTCCTGCTGCCTCAAGATAGCAATACTCCCAGAATGCACCTGAACACACCTCCCTGTAAGACCAGCACGCCCAGAATGCACCTGAACACACCTCCCTGTAACACCAGCACGCCCAGAATGCACCTGAACACACCTCCCTGTAAGACCAGCACGCCCAGAATGAACCTGAACACACCTCCCTGTAAGACCAGCACGCCCAGAATGCACCTGAACACACCTCCCTGTAAAGACCACCAGACTGACTTCCTGCTGCCTGTCACTGAGTATGTTTACATGCACTTTAATATTCCACTTACTTTCCACCACCCTACTTTGCAAGGCTGCATGTAAAGGAGAATATAAGTAGAGTATTCCCCTTTCATTAGCCAAAAAAAGCCAAAACCCGAAAGATCATGTGCATGTAAACAAAGTCAGTGGCCGAGGATGAGGATAACGGCGGTTTCTGAGGGATCCTGCACTGTGATTGGTCGGAGCAGAGCGCTGAGTCTCCCACACCTCCGAATACACGAAGAAGAAGAGGGAGAGAAAGAGGTGAGTTACTTTGACTGGAGTCAGTGCTGGAAGAAGTTCAGTTTCGCTTTTTTCACACATTTTTGGCGCCTTTTTAGACATTTTTGTCATTTTTTTGGGACATTCTATAAACTTTTTTAATGTTTTTGTCAGCTTTTCAGAAGTTTTTGTTAGTTTTTTGGACACTCTCTCCACTTTTTTTTCGAGGTTTTTGTCGCTTTACTCTCACAGGAGGTGGGTTAGTTTACGGGAGTCACACTTCTTAGACTCAAAAACCCCCTTTTAGTTTGAGTTCCATATCAAAAATGAAATGCCTGTGATGTTCTGGGGCGTCCACATACTTTTGGCCCCCCGGTAGTTTACTTTCCTTTTCACGTACAGACCAAATCATCCTTCCCTGATTAATCGCCGTGATAATAAAGTGTTGGAACCCCCCCCAGACCAGATGTTCTATCATTGCAGTTTTATCACCTGGAGATAATCAGTATTCCAGACTCTTTTGCCTGCCTTTCCAGCACCCTGTGCAGAAAATCACCTCCGTGTTCTGCTGACAAATCTCCCACATGCATGTCAAGCGTGTAACGTGCATTAGATCAAGGTGAGAGACGCATGTTGGTTCGACTGCAGCGGGGGCTCAAAGTCAGACTATATGAGGCTCGTTTGCTTAACCCTTGTGCTGTCAATGTTTGTTGATTGATAATGAAGGAATTTATTCTAAAATGTGACCAGTGACCGGTCTGGCCCTAAAAAGGCCAGACTTAATCTGACTCCAATTCTGTGGACACTACACCATGAATAGAGTTTGTTTACTGGTAGATCAGAGAAATAAAACTTGTTCAGTTAATGTTATAACAAGCTTTGGTGAAGAATTATATTGCAAAATACGAGAGCGTATGCATACGGACCAAAGATGAGTCTACCCCTCCGTGGCCAAACAGACAGAGGTTGCCCCAGCATGAGATGCCGGCTAAGTTAAGATACTGTCTATTTATCCATTTCTGTCCCATCTTCTGGTGGTGCTGCCATCAGTTTGGATCCAGTCTAGCTCTTCTGGCTCCAGCCGGCTCCTAACGATAACACACTGTATGAAAACGTTACCTCGGCTTCTCCCATTCTCAGGTCAAAAGAGACAAGCTGCTATTGTTGGATTTGAATACCTGTGCGTTCTTAATCTTCTGCAGACTTTAAGGAGTTGTGAGAGCCAAGGCCATTTCCATACGTCACAAATATCTCGCTTGCAAAACACTGCTTCCATTGTTGTCTCCGTCCCCTCCGATCAGAGAAGACCTTTTTCTCAGGAAATATCTCACACTCCCTTTATAATGTCTTATCACTTTAAAACCAGATGGCCTCTCATAACCCAGAGAAGTGGAGACAACAAGGTCAGTTTCATGAACTCTAAAAACCTCTTTTGCTATTCTCACAAAATATATTCTAACAATAATCAAAAGACGTTTTGTCAGAATTACTGCTATGAAATTGAATAAAAACACTCAAAATTCAATAAAAGTACTGAACTGCTCCTTCCTTATACTTGCAAAGAGCGGTATATGGAACCACTTGTGTTATGTTTTCGGGCAATTAGGACGACAGGAGGGCTAAATTCGCGCGGAGCTGACGTTTCAAACGTGCAAATAAAAAGGAAGCTGGTCCTGCCTAGTTTCTGCAGACACATCACCATAAAACTAGAGATTGTCCGATACCACGTTCAGCTTCCCGATACAGATTCCGATACCTGAATTTGTGCATCGGCTGATAACCAGTTAACAACAGTTAACAGCTGTGTAATACTGTCCCTGCACCGTGTAAGATAGGGCCCTAAAAGTTACTGATCTGTGATTATATGGTATTTCAATGAATACATTTAGTTTCACAACCTGAATATATATAAAAACTCACTCTGTCTGCTGCTTCTGGGGAATTTCTGCCGATAAATCTGCTAAAATTCTGCTTTGAATGTCGCGTAAGTGCAGTTTGAAAAACCCTTTCCTGTGTTTTTGGTTTGGCCAAAATCTACTGCGAACCTAAACTGATCTGTAAGGGGCCTTGAGTTTGACACACGTTGCTGTAGAGCATATGTGTCAAACTCAAGGCCCGCGGGCCAAATCCGGTCCGTATATCAATTTGGGTTCACCATACATTTTCAGTCCCTCCAGAAAAACGTGATTATGCGATCGCAAAAATTCAACGCAAAATCAGCCACACCAGTCACATTTTTTCAAATACATCGCACTTTCGCCGCATAAATTGCCGAGTTTTTTCTCTTTTTCATCAAACTGCAGTTTTTGCAAGTTCCCGCATATTCCATCGCATTTTTTAAGAAAACGTGCCGCATAATCAAGGATTTTTGCCCTGCAACAATCAGAAAAAAAAGAAGTGTTTTTTTAAAGTGCAATTACCTGTGATTCAAAGCTGAATTTGGCAGGTTTGCCGACTCTGAGACTCCCAAAAAATCCGGAGAGTTTTCATATTCAGGCTGAGAAAACAGGTTGTTGTTAAAAAATCTTTTGCATGATTTGATAAATTCTAAGGAACTCTTCTGATGACTTTTGTAGGGCTTCATGTCAACAAAAATGTCGAAAAAAAGCTACAAATTTACAAAAAGGTGACGAATGTCTGAGAAAGCCACTAAAAAGTCGGAAAAAAAGCTACCATATACACATAATATATATATATATATATATATATATATATATATATATATATATATACTGTATATATATATATATATATATATATATATATATATATATATATATATATATATATATATATATATAGACGTCACAGTCCGTTAGCTCGTAGCGTTAGCATGCTAACGCTAGCATGCTACGTCGTTCTCAATAGCAAAGCACTGCTACAACACACACAAGTTCACCATAATCTACAAAAGAACTACCTCCATGTGCTCCCTCATTTAGAAGTCTCCCAGCTAATCCTGCCTTGGAACTGACCAAAGTTGGAGAAACAGGCTTTCTTTTACTGTCTCTAGAGTTAGATAGCTGACATGATCTACATCTGAGCTACTGAGCATGTGCGAGTGCAATCAAAGATAGTACAGAAGAAGAAGATGAAAAGAGGTCTCACTCTGTAGCTAAAACAGAGACCTGGTGAAAAGAGGATCTGCAGCAGTGAGAGAGAGCTGCAGCAGTACAACAAAAATATGGTGTTTTTTGAAAATTAAACCATGTAAACCTATTCTGGTACAACCTTAAAATACAGTTATGAACCTGAAAATGAGCATTATATGGGCGCTTTAATGCATATGTGCAATTAATTCCTCCCAAACTGGAGCTTACACACTTGGAAATGGGTACAGTTATTCTGTGTAACGGCCACATACCTAACTACCTATATGTGAACTTCAATGAAAACGAACATGACTTGTGTCCATCAGTCCAAACATATTTTACTTCATATAAACATACAAATACAAATATATCCTATAAATACCTGTATGGAGATGTATATCAACTTGGTATTTGGTTTTCGCAGCTCACAACAGTACACTTCTTCTCAGTTGCTTTGGCACATTTCTCGGATCAGAGATGACAATAATGTGTCCCATAGGGAATAGTGCTCCCTTTCATGTGCATTGTTCATTACACTATACTTCCAGAGTGAATTGTTAAATATGGACAACAACACAAAGCAGTTTCACTATCTTGGTTTGAACAATGGCGTAAGGACTTGTCAGTTTGATTGGGTCATTGGTATAAATACTTGCTTTGGACATGCAAAGAAAAGATTCCAATCAAAATACACGCTTTTGCAGGTCAGTCACTATGCGGTGCAGTTTACAACAATTGTTTTAAGAAATGCACTCACTGTCTATAGTGGAGACATGTCCATGTTGTTTTCACATAGCTAAAACAAACCTAAATTATTTAAATTAAGAGGCTACAATAAGCTACACACCTGGCATGCCTATTATGGTGGAAATATGCACCACAGCATAGCTTTGCGCAAGAGCGGCCAGCCGCAAAATGCCGCTTACGCAGCGGCACACCAGTTCTTGCGCGTCTAGCCATCGCCAATAATGGGTTTCATAGCGCAGCGCTGCCGTTTGCACCTACAATATGAACGGCCCTTCATGTAGAGCTGGGCGATACGGAGAAAACCAAATATCACAATATTTTTGACCAAATACCTCGATACCTGATACCATTGATACTGCAGCGATATTGCAGTGTTGACTATTGGTGCTTTCACAAAATATCTACACAATGAGATTTTAGATAAATAATCATCAGTAATGTGGATATAATGACTAAGTGGGTAAAGGCAAATAATACAACAGCTACAACAGTCTGGTAAGTTCAGGAAAGTACATCACTTTACTGTAATGCAGCCTTTAAAACCAGGAAAAGACACTTATGCCATATTACGATATTACGATATCCAAAATCTAAGACGATATCTAGTCTCATATCAAGATATTGATATATCGATATATTGCCCAGCTCTATTCTCATGTCGCTTAAATTGCCTCCTCGATTCCTCCACTTGCCTCCCTTCCTCGCGTCCTAGTCCCTCCCACCGAGGAGAGTTAGTTTTTCGCTTTTTGTCCCTATTTCTGACATTTTTGGCCCTTTTCCCGACAATTTTGTCGCTCTTTTCTACGATGGCTGAGGACATTTTTTTTGGTGACTCTTTTTTTTTTAGAGCTTTTAGAGCACGGGAGAGACGCGAGAAAATCAGTGGAAGAGCGAGGGAACGAGGAAATGTGTAAAGGAACATGTGTACGTTCAAAAGTAGTTTTAGTCGTGCAACAGAAAACTCAGATTGGACAGATAGTCTAGCTAGCTGTCTGGATTTACCCTGCAGAGATATGAGGAGCAGTTAGATAGACAGACAGACAGACAGAAGCTCATTGGTCAGTCACACATATACCGTAACGGTGAAGATGCTCACAGCTGTCTGTGGAGCACACAGCCAGCGCTAAGCTACAGCTCGTAGTTTCATTGTAGCTTCATGCAAGGCTGCTTTTAATAGCTGCTCTCTCAGCCCACTCACACTAATACTATAGGACTACAACTGGAACTTCAAAGTACAAGTGAGCAAAATAAAGAGAGAGAGAGAGAGAGAAAGGGGGAGGGGGAGAGGGAGAGAGAGAGAGACAGAGAGGAGCTGAGAGATGGAGAGACCGAGAGAGAGAGAGGAAAAGAGAGAAAGACAGAGAGAGAGAGAGAGAGAGAGAGAGAGAGAGAAGAAAGAGTGGGAGAAACTTGAACTTCAAAGTAAGCAAGTGAGCAAAATAAAAAGAGAGAGAGAGGAATGCAGCCATCATTAATGGTTTAATACCAGGACCTCTCCTAAGTGGAATGCAGCCATCATTAATGGTTTAATACCAGGACCTCTCCTAAGTGGAATGCAGCCATCATTAATGGTTTTGAATACACCTGTGCTTTTTCTACTATGACATGTCAACATGTCTGCCTTGAAAAAGGTCTATCGTGGACATCTCTACATCCCAGCACATTCTTTGTGTCGCGTTAAGTTTTTGTTGTTGTTGCAAATTGCAGTTTTCGGAGATGCGGAGCATATCAGTAAAGCCACTGTAGCAAGGCGAAGAAGAGTGCGACTCGATCGCTCTGAAATGTGCTTTAAACGTTGTTGTAGTGTTCCCTGGTATTGCATATAGAGTTCCACAGTATTGCAGGTGAATGATGTAAACCATTTGAAATAAATGATGATGCTGCAGCCTCAGAATGGGAGTAGTAGGCCTTGTGCTTTTTTCGCCTGCAGGATTGCACCTAAATGAAATAGATTATATATGTTCAATACCATTTCACCAGTAATATTATATATATATATCTCAGGCACGGCGCCAGGATTCCAGTTTTGGATGGGCCAGACCAATTGTGGGTGGGCCTTAAATTAAAAACGTTATCAAATCCCTGTTTAACCTAATACAAATGACTGGCTAATATACTGTTATATATATTATATGTGCTTACATAATAAAGATTGTAATAGCTTGATGCTATTTATATGTTGTTGCATTGTAAAAAGTTTCGGTGCAAAGGACGGACCTATCCGCGATGGCTCTCCTTAGTTCTGCCCAAAAGAAGAGCGTTTTGGACTCTCCATTACCACCATACCTGGCTGTGCTATAGCGCATCTCTCCTAACCTAAGGCCTATAGACTGTAAAAGTGGTCAGGAATCTCATATTTCCCCAAAACATAGTTTAGTTCTGCTCGTATAACATGAGGCCGAATATTTCACAATTCTTTTCAATTGTTTTAAGTTTTCAACAATATACAGATCAACAACACTGCCCGACAGTTTCAATCAATACTCGGCCACAGAACGTGTTCATTGACAACGTCATCTGTCATGTAAAACAAGACTCACGTTATTTCCTTACATTAGTGTGATGATTCATGTTATAAACATGTTTAACAAAAATAAATAAATCGCATTAACAGCCCTAAAGCATTATTGACCATAACAAGAGAAAACCATGAGGGAACAACAACTTGACAACAGTAACAAGCTGTTATAGAAATAGAACTGCGCCTGCAGCTTCTGTAGCGGGTTATGAATTGATTATTTTAATCCATATATCTCATATAACGACATAATACAATACAGGCAGAGTAGCCACATACCTTACTGTTATCCTCTGGCGGTCCTACACAATTAAACTCAGCAGAAGAAGTGACCGGATACTTTAGCACTGGTTGAGTTGCGGGCTCATCCACGGAAGACCGATCCACAGGGCTATATCCATAGGGGCTATATCATCCACTCGCGAGGCAGAGGCAAAGGCACTAGCACCGGCGCTGCCCGCGCTAACCGCGCTAGCATCCTGCGGTGGTTGAGACAAAGATGTGCTCGGCGTTGTGGATCTCAGCTCTCCTTAATCTCCTGGTTGCAGCGATGACTCTGAGACTGTTCGTGCACGTTTAAGGTACCTAAACAACAACTGTTGCAACCTTGTCCTTTACTGGAAATGATTTTCACACTCTCAGATCACTGGGAGCTAGCCTAGCATACCTACAAGTCTGCTGAACTTGCGCAGAAACATGACCATTTTTTTTAAATTGTTTTTGAAAACTAAACATTTAGACAATTTTAGCACAAATTATGAGATTATTTGCCGATTTTTAATAATTCTTCAACAAATTATAATATATTTATTAATTAATGTTTTTTGAGGAAATGTTTTGGGTGGGCCTATTGAAAAGTGGGTGGGCCTAGGCCCGTCAGGCCCACCCATAACGCCGTGCCTGAGATATCTTCTACGTCTTCTTTCCCTGCTGTGATGCCTGCAGCCAAAGAACAGGGCATAGTGTCGGCCGACCCTTCGATCCTCTGCTCCCCTCTTCTTTCATCCCTCCATTCACTCTGCTCGGCTTGTTCCGCTTTAAATTTAGACGCTGAAAGGATTTCGGTTCTTTGAGTGGACTCAAACACAAGATGGGGAAAACACAAATGGATGAAGGCATAATAGGCAGGTTCCTGGAGCTTTCCTGAACCACTCGACCTGCTCGCAAAGTAATAAAGCATCACAGGATATCAAATGTTTTTTCCACTTCATCTCCGGGCTGCTGCTCAAATCTGAGAGTTTCTTTTTAAAACCCCCAAAACCTGTGTACCTAAAACATAAATATCACAAAATAGGAGCTCTTTACTTCTTATATGTTTGGTTTCTACTAGAACATGTTTACACACTGTAATGTTCAAGGAACATTTTATTTTTCTCTTACTCTCTGTCTTAATATACCTGTATTCACCATAGACAGTATATAAAATGGACCACTAGGTCCCATGTCTCTGGACAGAGACCAGTGAAGGATATTAGAAGTCGAACATAGACACAGGCTAATTACTGATCACTAACATGCTAGTTAACATTAGTAATTAAACCTAAACAGCTAATGGAAGTCCAAACTGCCTGTGAGCTTCTCCTGTACTATACGGTAATTCCTCTACTGTGTGACAGTAAGTCTCGTGGTTATGACACAATCGTTAGCCTATTGTTATAAAAGCGTCTGCTACGGAGCCATAACGTGAGCTACAAGGTAATGGAGCCTTTTATACATTGTCGTGTTTCTTTAGAAATAAACAACGGACAAATAGAGTCTTTAAACGCCTCAGATGTAAAGTTATTCATAATAACAAGTTAATAATAATGTTGTCAGACACGTAGAATAATAATCTGAGCCTGTCAGCGGCAATACAAGAATTTTTTATTTTTTTTTTAAATACAAGCTGCACAATTTCCTCATACTTCCACAGAATATTACCAGAATGTTTATATATGACGGCCTTTTGGTATTTCCACTACTTACAAAAAAGGCCCCTTCAAATCCAAGAGGCTGCAGAAGCAGTGAACACAGTTTTGCAAGTCTAACACTCGTTGACTTGAGGGTCATTTTTTGGATTCCAACTTTTAAACCCCAACGCACGCAATGCAAAACTGTCTGACAGAACTTAAAAGTGAAAGGCAAGATCAGAGAAGAAGGAGGAGAAGAAAATAACACAGAAAAACTGCCGTATGTACAGACAACAAGTCTGTAACCATCAGCGTAAACACAGTCTTCACATCCACCAGCGGTTCATCCAGGAGCTCGGGGCCTCTGTCAGCCGTGTCAGCCCAGCAGCAGGCACTCCCGGCGCAGGTTAAAGGCAAGGCCACGCCAGCCTGAATTTGGGCAACCAGCACGCCCAGGCTGTGTTTACAACAACTCCTAAAAATGGACACGATTCAAAGTGTTTTACTCAGCTTGGGGCACAGATGCGATAGGGGATTTGTCACATCTGCTTGGGGCCAAAGTCATAGGTAGAGATGAATAAAACTCAAAAACTAAATAATATATGAGTTTTTGTCTAAAACCTTGTTGTTGTTGTTGTTGTGAGATGTTTGCCACGTACATACTGCGGCCATATGGACACGCACACGCACGCACACACACACACACACACACACCCCCCCACACACACACACACACACACAGGTATCTGGCACTAGATTTGTGGGGACTCGTCATTGACATAATGCATTCCCTAGCCCCTTACCCTAACCTTACCCATCACAACTAAATGCCTAACCTTAACCCTTACCCTCACCTTACCCATCACAACTAAATGCCTAACCTTAACCCTTACCCTCACCTTACCCATCACAACTAAATGCCTAACCTTAACCCTTACCCTCACCCTAACCATAACCTAATTCTAACCCTAATCCTAAAACCAAGTCTTAACCCTCAAACAGCCCTTTAAAATTGGGGGTCCAGCATTTTGGCCCCACAAAGCTGTCGGGACCCCACAAGTATACTGGACTCCTGGTTTTTGTACCCTACGAATATAGTTAAACAAGCAGACACACACACACACACACTGGGTTCAGTCAGAGAGACTGAGGGGAAATATAAATGACAATGCTTTACTTTTCGTAGCCATATGTATGAATGGGTCATGCAAACAGCCTGCACGGACACATTCTGCACAGAAAGGTCGACACGGTGAATGTCAGCAATGTGTCGATAGCACAGTAAACACACACACACACACACACACACACACACACACACACACACACACACACACACACACACACACACACGCATGCAACTTTAAAGTGTTCATTCTAGGAAATGTTCAAAACAAGGCTCTGAATGACTGCTAGTTACCAGGGAAATGGGGGAGAGCAGCACGATTTCCAGCATTGTTGCTCATTTCTGGGCCAAAACCATTCAGAAATCAATCCCTCATCTCAACCTCCCACTCAGAAGACAGATATTTGGCTGAGCGGGCCTCTCGTTGGCGCTCACCTGGCAGGTGATTGCGCCTCCTCTCTGCAGGAGTCCACAGAAAACAGCCTCATTTACATCGGCACTCCAAAGCCGGCAATGTTCTCCAGGAATAGTCGGGTCAGAACGCAGACTGTCTCGCTGTGGGAGACCAATTACACATTGGCACCAGACTCCATTCATATACAAGGGCGTCGGATTGGTCTCAACATTGGGGGCACATTATAGCTTTGGGGGTCTGGAGGTCCTCCCCCCAAAACCTTTTAACCGTCAAATTCTCCATTTACTGTGTCTGAAATGGTTGGTAAACATGTATTTACTGGTAAGAAGTAGGGCTGAATCTGACCATATATATGCATAATGTATGGGGGGTGGGGGGCTAGAGGAGGGACAATGTGAGGGTTACGACCCCCCCAATAATCCAAACTGGGCTTTTTACCGAAGTTTTTGTCCCTTTTCATTGTTTTCGCCCGCTTTTTCGAGATTTTTCTCGGACATTTGGACAGTGGCTGTCAGCGTCTGAAGTGACCTTTTCCTTAACATAACTGCGTCAAAAGGGACGCCAAGAGTCCCGACCAAGTTCGTTCAGTTACAGCGCGTTATGTGGCGCTAAAGGAGACTTTTAGCGTCAATAACAACGCCACGGCACCTGACCAAGCGTCCGTATTTTACGAGATGGGAGTGAAAATGTGTTGATATAGTATTAAAGAAATTCTTAGTCGACTAACACTCATTCAATCGTATCGACTAATGGATTAGTTGATTTAATCAACAGATCTGTGAATCTGAGTTTCTCCACTAAGAGTCATGCACAAGCACCACTTTAATTCTTGTGTTTACCAGAGATGTGCTTGTACATTTCTCAGCATGAAAAAAGCATCAAACATGACTAATGGACTAAAGAAATCAAAGTTGACTAAGACCAAAATGACCGATTAGTCGACTAATCCACTAAGAGGGAACAGCCCTAATATATATATGTAGATATAATATTAAATATGAAGTATACAGTGTGCCAGTAGCATAAAAATGCAAAATTGTAAGACAGCGGTGACTGATTCTCTCTGTCTGTGACATGCCGACCCTCCTCTGTTGTGTTCTTCTATCTCTCCCTCTTCCTTCCCTCCCTCCCTCCCTCCTTCCTTTTTCTCTGCTCTACTATCTTCTTCCACCACCATCTTTAAGCTCTTGGATCTCCCTCCCCTCTCTGCATCCATCCGTTAAGTCTCTCGTTTTCTTTTGTTTTGCACTCTTCATTTCGTTCCCTCACTCATTTCTCTTTCTGACCTCTTCATTGTCTCACATCCAGCGCTGCAATTCCCCACCTGTTTTTTCTCTTTCTCCTGCCATTTGGTTTTTTTTCTGTATTGGGCCTTTTTTATTCAATGTCAGTCCGTTTCTTTCTTTCGTATTATCTTTGCCGAGCAGCTCCCAAGTTTTTAATTATCTCGCCTGGCTGTTTTGTTACTTTATCCGTCTGTTTAGCAGAGTTATCGTTAAATCCCGTGAACAGATCTCAGTATCTTGGGGTAAAGTTCAGCCATTGGTCAGAGGAGCAGAGGAGCTAACAGTATCTGGATTTACATTCTACCCACAGTACACACAACCTTTTCCAACATGAGAGAATTTCTCTAAGTCATGCAATATTCACTCCACTATAAGCACAGAAAAAGCCTGCAATAAAACACTAAACAGTGATAACACAAAAACTGTAAAAGATATCGTGAAGCTAAATCATTGTATAACAGCTAAAGGTTTTGCGAAGAGTTTAAAGTTTGATTGCTATCTGTAGGTAAAAGTGTATGGGAGGAGTAGCATTTCAAAGAGGAAGAAGCCTGAAGAGTATTTTTGAGATTGCTCCATTGAGTTTAATATAAAATAAAAAATTGAAAAACAGCTTAATATTTCAAAATGTATAAATAGCAGGGAAAAAGTTGAAGAAGTCCCATCCTGTGGTAAAAAGGGATGAACATTTTGATATTTCAATGGTTTTTGTCAGTCAGTCAGTCTGGCGTTTATTTCATTTTTAAAGAATAGAACATGGATCTTCTGCTTTTACTGCCCCAAACATTTAACATGGTGTCTCTCTGCATCTTGTCCCCTGCTCTGTTTCTCTTTCCAGTTCATTTCTGTATCTATCAACCGCCCAACCTCCACTCTCTCTCTCTCTCTCTCTCTGTTTTTCACACTACCAACCCTCCCGTGTCACGTCTCGGTGCTGTTGTTTGTGCTGAGGGCTACCGAGGCAGAGGCAGGCAGGCAGGGAGAGAGAGAGAGAGAGAGAGTGAGAGCGAGAGCGAGCGACCGGGGAGGCCGGCAGATGAATCAGCCGAACCGCAGGGCAGATAACCACGGTTGTATTTCGAGAAGAAGAAGAAGAAGTAGAAAAGGAGGCGTTTGTACGGCCCGCGGCCTTCACAGAGACAGAGCGAGAGAAACGGACAGAAAGTAGCACCACTGCTGTTGTTTTTAGCGCCACACACTATCACAGCTGTACTGTGTTTTGCAAAAACAAGTTCCCAAAAAAAGTCCCGTTAGAGTTACTATATGCCCTTAGATTTCTATCACTGTGTCTGTTGCTCCAGTAGAGATCCTCTAAAATACTACATTAAGGCACCAAAACCTCAAGAGACACCTAAATGTGAACCCTAGGGACTTTATCCCTGTTTGTAACATTAAAGGTGCAGTAGGTAAGACTTATAAAACTATCTTTCTGTCATATTCATACCATATGTTCCAGTAGAACTACATGAAGCAGGTCATTTAAAAAAAAATCCAGCTCCTCTATCACCTACCGCCTGTAGTGTGAATTGCAAAAATCCACCACTCCCTGTTCAGATGCACCAATCAGGGCCAGGAAGGGTGTCTAATTGCGTGTCAGTCACTGCTCATGCACACGCATTCATTCTCCCTTGTAGGGACTACAGCTCAGTAGCTAGGTAAGACTACGTGTTCAGTAGCTAGGTAAGGACTACATGTTCAGTAGCTAGGTAAGACTACATGTTCAGTAGCTAGGTAAGACTACATGCTCAGTAGCTAGGTAAGACTACGTGTTCAGTAGCTAGGTAAGGACTACATGTTCAGTAGCTAGGTAAGACTACATGTTCAGTAGCTAGGTAAGACTACATGCTCAGTAGCTAGGTAAGACTACATGCTCAGTAGCTAGGTAAGGACTACATGCTCAGTAGCTAGGTAAGACTACATGCTCAGCAGCTAGGTAAGGACTACATGTTCAGTAGCTAGGTAAGACTACATGCTCAGTAGCTAGGTAAGGACTACATGTTCAGTAGCTAGGTAAGACTACATGCTCAGTAGCTAGGTAAGGACTACATGTTCAGTAGCTAGGTAAGACTACATGCTCAGTAGCTAGGTAAGGACTACATGCTCAGTAGCTAGGTAAGGACTACATGCTCGGTAGCTAGGTAAGACTACATGCTCAGTAGCTAGGTAAGGACTACATGCTCAGTAGCTAGGTAAGACTACATGCTCAGTAGCTAGGTAAGACTACATGT